>NW_022639775.1:178601-179485 GCF_010583005.1 Odontomachus brunneus | reverse complement strand
ATATTTCATTCAATATATTAGATGCCGAAGAGAAGCGGCAGGAAACATAAAGAGCGACTACGCAGGTGGATTGCACGCACCGCGGAGCGAGGCAAACCTGTCTCCGTTGTGCCCAGCTCTCCTAACCCTTCGGAAAGAGGGTACTTTATTCTAAATTCAGGAAATTATTATATTGAAGTTCGCGCGTCGCTGAGACCACTTCCACCGAGGCCAGTCACGCCGACCGTACCCGTTATTAAAGAGGAGCCTAAATACACTGAGTTATTACCTAAAGATCAAAAGGTTCCGAATCCAAACTTAGATTTGCATAAAGATTTAACAAGTAGCGAACAAGCCGTAGTCGAAGCGTTAGTAAATGTACTCACCAACGAACAATAAAAGACATTCTCATAATTAAAATCGTGTCAACTCTCACGTATTACACGTCACAACCTACCCTCAATAAATATATTAATTAGCTAATAAAATATTCCCAGAGTTACATCCTAAAGCTCCTTTCAGTTAACTTCAATATTCCTAAAGTATAACCTCAAGGTATTAATACACAACTTCAGACTTATAAACGACGATTACTTTATTTTTCATCCAATACACACACATCAATTAAATTCTCTTTACATTATAACTTCATTTCGTCGAGGTTACTATTAATTAAAGCAATATTTTCAACTTATATTAACCCAAGTAAAAGGTTACGTTTTCAATAAATAAATTGTAACATTTAAATCTTTTTTCTTTCACTTTATTTAATCACACACACGCATAACTCCCTTTCGGTGCACAGCTCTCTACCAGCCCTGGCTATTGTCGGTGAATGCAGGCAGGCCTAAAACAAAAGAGAGCATAACTCTTTTTGAGTCTGAGCGGTCACAGAAGACGTTACA
>NW_022639775.1:174661-177935 GCF_010583005.1 Odontomachus brunneus | reverse complement strand
CAATACTATTCGCATTTCTTCTAATTGCCAGACCATAGTACGTTGTGAGCTTTTTAATTAAAGCATCCGTTAGTTTGCCCTTACCACCGAGTTTTTGTGTTTTTTTTATATTTCGGAGCCGAGTGCCCATTCTTTTCTTTACGTGGCCAATGCATTCGCATTTTGCAACTTCAAATTCAGCCGTACTTTTCCTCTGATCTTAAAAAGATTTCTGTAATCGCATCGACCTCCATTTTTTCGGCTGAGCCCTCGTGATTTTTTGTACACTCTTCCTCGTGATTTATATACCACTCTTCGTATTCTGGAGTGTTCACCTTTTTTTTCCAAAATGTGCATGCATGGCAATAGCTACTTTTGATAACTAAATCGATGACTTTGCCCGAATAGTAGCCTATGACCGTTACAACTCCGTACAGCGATTTGAATCCACGTTTTTTCCACGAGCCATCTCCAGAGACTTTCAAATCTAAAATAGACCTCTCATGTTCTTCATTGAATTTTTTTTCTTCTTCGATAGCTTTCTTGCAGAGACTTTCAAAAACAGATTTTGTACAGGAGTGAATATACGTGATGATATTATTATACGTGCTCTCATTCATTCCTTTACAAATGTCCATGAGGTTGCAGAATAAATTAATACCCTCTCTGCCAACACCTAAGAGTCGCATAACAAACACCATCCGACGATTCACTTCGTATCCAGTGTTGATTAGTGGTCCTGAATTGATGTTTCTCTGACCACAGCGACAAAGTAAAACTATCTTGAAACCGAGGCCTCGATTCCCAGCTTCTTCAAACTTTACATTCTGTTTACAAACACGACAAACAAGGAGCTCTGTCAAGGCTGTAAAAACGGTGAATATTTCAATCAAACGATAGCCATGCAATGGATTCCAGTGAATATCTTCAGCACTAGCATTGGAGAGTTTTCTTGCACTCGTACTTTCACATCCTTCATCTTCACTCTTTTTATTTGAAAACTGATTACCATGGAACTTTCTTTTGCGTGGTTTCGATTGTTTTGGTTCGGCGTGTGTGCCTTTCGGATAGGACATTTCGAATTTGCACTGTCGTTTTGTACAGGCCGAACTTCGGAGCTAAACTGAAAACCGGTTCTGCTCGATGCCAGCGCCAACGGACCCAACGGTTTCGACTAAACGTAACAATAGAAATAAAAGCCATCTACCAGGGGTGCGTTCCAAAACCTACAGTAAAACTATAATTACATCTCTATACGTTTTGGATCGCAGCCCTGAAAGGTAAAATCCCCGCTCCGGGTGAGTATACCTGCTGCGTGCTATTAGAGCCTCGACGCTGCTCAAGAGATTTGTTGCGCTCGGAGGCCATAACTTCCGAACGGCTGCGAATTTCGATTTAAAACGTTGGGAACATATTCTTACAATGTTAAATAAACATTTTATGCAAAAAAAAATTCGATTTTTTGAAAGTTCTAATTGGATTTCCCCCCTTAAACACACACTTAAATAACTTCCTCTCGATTCACCGCTCTCTACCAGCCCTGGCTATTGTCGATGAATGCAGGCAGGCCTAAAACAAAAGAGAGCAAACTTTTCTTGTGTCTGAGTGGTCGCAAGGGACGTTACAGCGGCGCCTAATTGGTCCAGGATTTCCACTATATTTGGAAGCGGATAGGCGTCTCCAACTGTTTTTGAATTAAGTTGACGGTAATCGATTACCATACGCCATCTCTTGTTACCGTGTGAGTCGGGTTTTTTGGGTACTATCCAAAGCGGAGAACTATATGGCGACAGGGAAGACGTGATGATTCCATCCTCAAGAAGGGCTGAAGTCTGCTTATCGATCTCTGCTTTGTGCATTGGTGGAAATCGGTATTGTTTTACGTGCACTGGGACGTCATCAGTTGTAGTAATCCTGTGTTTGATGACGTTGGTGGCACCTAGGCTCTCTGTTGGAAGGTGAAAGCAGTCAGCGCTAGCGTAGATGAGGCGTTGGACACTTTCTTCCTCCTCCTTGTTCAAATGATCTAGCCGCAGCAGAGCGGCTACACTAGTGGCCAGACGACTGTTGTCCTTATCCGGTGGTGTAGGAACATATTTGGTGTAATTTGACATCTGTTCGTTGCCAGTTGTATATGGTTCTGAGGCAGGATAAAAGACGCAGATTTCCTTATGTGTAACGTCCCAGCCCCATAAAACTTCAATTTTTCGCGATCATTACAGTATATAAACTCCGCGATAACCAGAGGCCGATTCGTGCTGACCTGAGACATAGAACGCCGTATGAACCAAATAGTATACTCAGATACTTCAAAGCGCTATATGAGAAGTCACGATATCAATAGACAAGGACAGAATATATTTTAGGCAAATTGATTCGTAGTAAAAATGATCAAGAATTCAAAAGGTACGTTAAAGATAATAATCCAAAGTCTACGATATCATGAGCTCTCATAGAATAAACTATATGCGATATTATAATTAGTTATTATAAGTTTTATTGTATTTAAAATAAGGAATCTTACTAATTCACTCGTCAAAAACGGCCAAGGATAAAATCAGACTATTACAGAAATGAAGTATTCATATAACCACTCAAAGGGCCATACATGACGAAGGAATTGGTAGGAAATTCAAATAATATAGAATATTCGCATAGCGAACTCGCTAGGACACGAACAAACGCATTCAGCATGATGTCATCGCGTCGCTATGCATCACGCCACCGGACATCACGTCATCCAGCCACCCGCACACAGTACCGAGAAGCCGAAGCGCGGTGAAATCCCTTTGGAAAAGACCGACTCGGGACCACCGTGCCACTCTAGGATTCGGCGCTGCAGCCCGACCGCCGTCGGAAGCCGCCGGAACCGAACGAAGCCCCGTCAGAAACCTTATAAAAGCCGTACCCCCAGAGCGCCCGGGGCAGCTCCGCAAAATTTTTCATAAGTCTTAAACGTAATTCTCGACGTAGTGCAATTCTACAGTCTTACACATCTTGCACTCGTTCATCTGCCGAACTCAACTCATACACTTAAAAAAATTACACTTCAACCTTTGTACTAATTTCTCTCACCGACCCGTTGCTAAAAGGTATTTGTTCGGGAGATCGTATACACAAATACACAAGTTAACGACTTTCCATCGGGGACGACTCCGAGATCTACAATTTCCAAAGTGCCCATCGCCTACTACAATAAGACGATCATCCGGGCCCTTATATTGACAGCCAGCCAACACTGTGAGCCCATACGAGCGTGTCCTGGCGAGTTACTACCATATCGACACATTACTGC
>NW_022639775.1:172333-174651 GCF_010583005.1 Odontomachus brunneus | reverse complement strand
AAGGCATTTGTTCGGGAGATTTTATACACTAAATACACGAGTTAACAACTTTACATCGGGGACGACTCCGAGATCTGCAATTTCCAAAGTGCCCATCGCCTACTACAATAAGACGATTATCCGGGCCCTTATATTGACAGCCAGCCAACACTGTGAGCCCATACGAGCGTGTCCTGGCGAGTTACTACCATATCGACACATTACTGCGATTACCAGTCGTAAGTCCTACTGCGTATATACATTCTAGCATTTAGAATACTCACACAATAAATTCTAAAAGACTTATTACCATCAATATATACTATATTTTATCTTAGTCTTACGATTATTATAATCACTTGGCAACACATAGCCTTCGAATATTTGATACAATACTACTATTCTAGCATAAATACCTGTCTCAAAACCTTTTTAGTATTCGCTCTCGTCTCCCATATCAAGTTACAACATATTCTCTTAAGGGCGATTTCGCTAGTTCCTATCTAGCCTTACCTCGCGCATATCCTTTGACCACCGGACTTCTCAGACTGAACTGTCTGTCGAAGACCTATTATACACAATTTTATATATCACACTACATTATTATATCACACTTTAAGATAAAATATATTGACATTATATTCAAATTCTATAGTCATATGATTCAAGTTCCTTTTTACCTGATCCAGTTAATATAATTTTGTAATCTCTAAGGACGATCTATTATTTTCCATCCCTAACCTACTCACATACATACATATACACACTTTACTGCAGAGCTACGGTAGTCCTAGTGTCTACCATATACGCCATAGCGTTTCTTTCTCTCTCTATCTCTGCTTCAGGTAGCTTAACTGCTCCTGGCAGATTCTTTTGCTTATAATACAGAGCTCTGACAGTTTCGGCAGCGTCTCGTATGCTCCGAAACTTAATTATAAATACAGCGAATTGCAGAGTAGCGCGTGATGAGGATTTCCTAAGCGTGGGATTTCTGAACGAGACTCTGACAGAGCTCCTTGATTGTTGAGCCTTATTAAGAACACACTAAACCCAAACTGAATTTACCATCCTAACATTTCAGATCCATAATTCAAAACCTACTTCGATCGTTCTTATAGACTTTTGCTTTTTATTAACTTTTACTTTATCGTATTATTCAAATAAATCTTCAATATATTAAGTATCTCTTTATTAATTATTAAAGGACGAATAAAGCACGTGGTTATTATAAATTCATTTTATTCAGTTCAATAATTTATCATTTATTATAGTTATTATTACATTATTTCTTACACAACACTACACTCTCTTGAAACTTCCTCTCGGTGCACAGCTCTCCACCTCCCCAGACTATTGCCGGTGTATGCAGGTAGGTCTAAAACAAAGAGAGAGCAAACGTTTCGTTAATCTGAGCGACCAAACGGGACGTTACAGTGCTTGGGATTTTAACAATGTTACAGTTAAATACCGCAAGAAATCGTGAATTTAGAAGTAAACCAACGATTGGATTGTTGTTTCGTGGTGTGAGCTTTTGAACTAAACGAAGTTGTTAATTAACAAATTAATATTCCGGCAACCGAGAGACTTAGAGTTAACCGAATGACTGAATTGTTGTTCCCACGGTGTGAGCTTCTGATTTAGACAAAGTCGTTAATTAACAAATTAATATCTCGGCAACCGAAGGACCTAGAGCTAAACAAATAACTGGATTGTTGTTCCCACGGCGCAAGCTTTCGAATTAAACAAAGTCGTTAATTAACAAATTAATATTTCGGCAACCGAGGGACGTAGAGCTAAACAAATGACTGAATTGTTGTTCCCACGGTGTAAGCTTTTAAATTAAACAAAGTCACCAATTAACAAATTAATATCTCGGCAACCGAAGGACCTAGAGCTAAACAAATAACTGGATTGTTGTTCCCACGGCGCAAGCTTTCGAATTAAACAAAGTCGTTAATTAACAATTAAATATCTCGGCAACCGAGGGACTTAGAGCTAAACAAATAACTGGATTGTTGTTCCCACGGTATGAACAGAGCAACCGAAAACGAATGAGGGGAAAAAAGTTTTTCGTGTTACGCAGGGACGTGACAATATGGAATGAGTATCGATATAAAAATCAGAGTAGTAATGCGATAATACAATGTGCAGTAATATAAAATATACGACAATAAGAAATATATGACAATATAGGAATTAGAGTAATAAATGTATTGAGAATAATAATAATTTTAACGATAGGTGGTCGCTCGGAGCCTACCGGGCTAGTGTTCGAGTACAAAGGGGTAGTGTTAGACTTACGGTCGCTTACTGTAGGGATCCGCTGGTCGTGATTGAAT
>NW_022639775.1:170638-172124 GCF_010583005.1 Odontomachus brunneus | reverse complement strand
GTGACAGTGTAAAATGAATGACAATATAAGAATGAATGACAATAAATGATATAAAATCAGAGTAATAAATGTATTGAGGATAATAGTAATTTTAACGATAGGTGGTCGCTCGGATCCTACCGGGCTAGTGTTCGAGTACAAAGGGGTAGTATTAGACTCACGGTCGCTTATTGTAGGGCTCCGCTGGTCGTGATTGAATTCGCCTGGGTACGCTGTCGCTGCAGTGTCGCACGCAGGTCGGTCGTAGAGAATCTCGGATAAGTGGAGCTCGCTGGCTTCGATAAAATATAACTCCCGATAAAATGTTCACGCAGCTGCGCGAACGTAGACTTGAATAATATAACGAGAATGTATGATGTTCTCAGACGGGCTAACGCTCCTACGCTAGCGGATGGCACACGGGGAAGTCCTCGCGCAAGAATGGATGGTGCTTGGGGAAATTCTCGAACAGCTAGTGCGGAGCGCGCCGGGAGTGCGCCTTTGTATAGGGCTCCAGCGGGGGCTTCGTACGGTTCCGACGGTTTCCGACGGCGGTCGGGCCGCAGCGCCGAATTCCGTAGAGGCACGGTGGTCTCGAGTCGGCCGGTTGCAAAGGGAAGTCTCTACGCCTCGGCTTATCTCTCCGATAAGCTCGGGGGACCGGACGCCGTTCTCGGTGGCGTGATGCGTAGCGTCGCGATGATGTCACGTCAAACGTTCGTACCTAAGCGAGTTCATCTCGCGAATATTCTTATGCTATATGTGCGTACAAAAGTTGCGGTCTCTTAACTCTAACAGCGGTGGTGTATGCTCCTATACAGTTCGTTACAAAATACACTTCTACTATTCCGTTCGTCACGTATGGCTTTCCATCGGCTAATTATTAGGTGATGATTTATATTTTCCTTTAACGGCTGAGAGTCTACTGGTGGACTGCTGCCACCTGTTTTTTATGTAATTTTGGTTAGAGCCGTCTCTGACAATTGAATTAGTAGAATTCGCGGCTGAAATGAAATATCTTATAATCTACTTCTCAGTTGAGCATAAATCGGCCTCAGGTTAATGCAATATCTAGCGGCGTCAAAATTTAGAGATTTTTTTAGGCTGGGACGTTACACAGTCAACAACAACATGCTATTCGTGGGCATCTTGCTGCTGGCTCTCTCGCCTGCTAACTCATTATTGGGCTTTGACTGCGGGGGTCGACACCTCAATATTACGTCTGTTTCACTCCTCAACTCTGGAGACTGCGACCTTGACATCAAGACGACTAACAACACCAACGTCTATATCCAGCTCCTCCAACTGTCGGAATACAACTATGCTGAAGTCATCCAATGCAAGGTGGAAGTTCAACGCCACATATACTACTGCGGTATGCACTCTCACGTATCCATCGTGAGAGGCGGGTATTCTACTTATCTAGACAATGTAGGGCGAAGCCACTGTAGGCAAATGCATGAAACCGGAGTCGGCAATGTCGGTTTCAACCAAGTAACCGAACTCT
>NW_022639775.1:168985-170628 GCF_010583005.1 Odontomachus brunneus | reverse complement strand
GGCAAATTGATTCGCAGTAAGAAATAATTAAGAATTCAAAAGATACGTTAAAGATAATAATCCAAAGTCCACGATATCATGAGCTTTCATAGAATAAACTCTAATTAGTCATTATAAGTTTTATTTTAGTCAAAACCAAGGAATCTTGCTAATTCACTCGTCAAAAACGGCCAAGGATAAAAATCGGATTATTATAGAAATGAAGTGTTCATATAACCACTCAAAAGGCCATACATGACGGAGGAATTGGTAGGAAATTGAAATAATATAAGAATATTCGCGAGCGAACTCGCGCAGACACGAATGAACACGTCCAGCATGACATCACCGTGATGCATCATCGCTATGCATCACGCCACAGCGCATAACGTCATCCGACCACCCGAGCGCATCAAACGAAAAGCCGAAGCGCAGCGGCATCCCTTTGAGGAAACGCCGACCCGAGACCACCATCTCGCCACCGGATGCGGCGCTGCGAGCCGACCGCCGTCAGAACCGACCGAACCCAGCCGAAGCGCGCGTTCGAGGCTTATAAAAAGGGTGCTCCCGGAGCATCCGCAGCAGTGTGCGGCAATTTTTTGGAGACAGTCAGCTCTTGTCGAGCATCGTGCGGGAATTTTTTCGAGTCACTCAGCACTTGTCAAGCATTGTGCGGGAATTTTTTCGAGACATATCCAGCTTAGTCAAGTCAAGCCAAGTTTACGCTCACGCAGCTGCGTGAAGCATTTTACACTATCTTCGCATTTGCTCGTGGATTCTTCGAGATTCAGTCTACTCTCCGACCCGTTGCCTCAGGCATTTGTTCGGCGATTTCATTATTCATCTGCGACCCCTTGCGAACCTGTACGGACCAGCATAAGCGTACTCTTACCAGACTCATCGTGTCTCTGCGAGATTTCGACTGTAAGTTTTATTTTATTTTTATCCGACACTTGCCCCGGTAGGTCTTTTGCAAAGTACCTGTCGTCAAACTTTTGATTCGATACCTTAATATAATCGATACAACTTAAGGATATTGTATAATCCGTTATTAATTCTACACCACAATATTATATGTCACACTACAATATTATATCACACTTCAATTAAGAATATACATATATATTATACTCAAATTCTATAGTCATATGATTCAAGTTCCTATCTATCAGATCCAGTTAGTATAATTTTATAATCTCTAAGGACGATCTATTATTTTCCATTCCTAACCTGCTCACGTACACGCACCGGCGTTAATGCCGTCCGAATATCCGTGTGACTCGCACACGATAACGCGTCACTCATACACTGCTGCGTGTAGGTAAGCTAAGAGCAGCACGGAGTGGCGGAGGGAGCTAGCGGTATACGATCGTCGGACGCTTGGAGAGGGAATAGTGGTGGGAGTCGCGGCGATCTTCCATCCTCTATTGCAAACGTAAGAACGAGAGAAATAGCATTATAAAACGTCTGGACAGAAATGCCGTCCTAAAATACGTGTGAAACACACTAAGAAAACGCTTGACTCACACTGTCTCGTCTATACGTGAGCAATACGCGGTGTCCCGACGATTGTTTCGCTCGCTCGAACGTTCATGCATTTTTCATTGTTAGCAAGGAAATTACTGTAATGTAAAAATCTTGGGGAAAGGTTTTTAGGAGGCTTT
>NW_022639775.1:163071-165626 GCF_010583005.1 Odontomachus brunneus | reverse complement strand
CCCACCGTTTACTCCCTCATTTCCCGTGACATTACCTTTGCCCTTATGACTACAAAAGAAACCCCAATTTGCGGTTATATATTACAGCGCACAGAACATCCTAAATTATTCATTGTAGAAACGACAAAAGGGAACGAACCGAAAACCCGAGGTGACATTTCCGTCGACAATCTGGACATTTTCAACTATGTAAACTCAAAATTCGTTTACGTAGAAAAACATATACGCACTCAAATGACAAATTTATATCAAAACGTAATTAAGCAGCGCTGTGAACTTGAGAAGAAGGTTATCGAAAATATTCTGTTCTTGGCAACTCTTTTACCAGATGAATTTGCTTACAGACTCATGAAAGGGCCTGGCTACATGGCAGTGACCGCTGGAGAGGCCATGCACGTTGTCCAATGCCTCCCTGTCGAACTCACTGTACGCCGAACAAAGGAATGTTTCCTTGAACTCCCCATCACTCTGAGAAACACCTCCTTATATCTTACTCCTAAATCCCGAATTATCACCTGTGTGGGAACTCAAAGAGAGTGCTCTTACGAATTACCTACTCTCTACCGTATAGAAGACACCTGGATACAGCTGACACCTCCGCAACAACATCCTCATGTGCAACAGACACCTCCGCAACAACTTCTGCCGTTGACCAAAATCTCCTGGAAATACCTTACACCTGGATCTTGTAACGTCCCAGCCCCAGAAAACTTCAATTTTTCGCGATTACTACAATATTTAAACTCCGCGATAACCAGAGGCCAATTTGTGCTGACCTGAGACATAGAACGTCATATGAACCAAATAGTACTTTAACCATTCGAAGCGCTATATGAGTAGTCACGATATCGGTAGACAAGGACGGAACATTTTAGGCAAATTGATTCGCAGTAAGAAATAATTAAGAATTCAAAAGATACGTTAAAGATAATAATCCAAAGTCCACGATATCATGAGCTTTCATAGAATAAACTCTAATTAGTCATTATAAGTTTTATTTTAGTCAAAACCAAGGAATCTTGCTAATTCACTCGTCAAAAACGGCCAAGGATAAAAATCGGATTATTATAGAAATGAAGTGTTCATATAACCACTCAAAAGGCCATACATGACGGAGGAATTGGTAGGAAATTGAAATAATATAAGAATATTCGCGAGCGAACTCGCGCAGACACGAATGAACACGTCCAGCATGACATCACCGTGATGCATCATCGCTATGCATCACGCCACAGCGCATAACGTCATCCGACCACCCGAGCGCATCAAACGAAAAGCCGAAGCGCAGCGGCATCCCTTTGAGGAAACGCCGACCCGAGACCACCATCTCGCCACCGGATGCGGCGCTGCGAGCCGACCGCCGTCAGAACCGACCGAACCCAGCCGAAGCGCGCGTTCGAGGCTTATAAAAAGGGTGCTCCCGGAGCATCCGCAGCAGTGTGCGGCAATTTTTTGGAGACAGTCAGCTCTTGTCGAGCATCGTGCGGGAATTTTTTCGAGTCACTCAGCACTTGTCAAGCATTGTGCGGGAATTTTTTCGAGACATATCCAGCTTAGTCAAGTCAAGCCAAGTTTACGCTCACGCAGCTGCGTGAAGCATTTTACACTATCTTCGCATTTGCTCGTGGATTCTTCGAGATTCAGTCTACTCTCCGACCCGTTGCCTCAGGCATTTGTTCGGCGATTTCATTATTCATCTGCGACCCCTTGCGAACCTGTACGGACCAGCATAAGCGTACTCTTACCAGACTCATCGTGTCTCTGCGAGATTTCGACTGTAAGTTTTATTTTATTTTTATCCGACACTTGCCCCGGTAGGTCTTTTGCAAAGTACCTGTCGTCAAACTTTTGATTCGATACCTTAATATAATCGATACAACTTAAGGATATTGTATAATCCGTTATTAATTCTACACCACAATATTATATGTCACACTACAATATTATATCACACTTCAATTAAGAATATACATATATATTATACTCAAATTCTATAGTCATATGATTCAAGTTCCTATCTATCAGATCCAGTTAGTATAATTTTATAATCTCTAAGGACGATCTATTATTTTCCATTCCTAACCTGCTCACGTACACGCACCGGCGTTAATGCCGTCCGAATATCCGTGTGACTCGCACACGATAACGCGTCACTCATACACTGCTGCGTGTAGGTAAGCTAAGAGCAGCACGGAGTGGCGGAGGGAGCTAGCGGTATACGATCGTCGGACGCTTGGAGAGGGAATAGTGGTGGGAGTCGCGGCGATCTTCCATCCTCTATTGCAAACGTAAGAACGAGAGAAATAGCATTATAAAACGTCTGGACAGAAATGCCGTCCTAAAATACGTGTGAAACACACTAAGAAAACGCTTGACTCACACTGTCTCGTCTATACGTGAGCAATACGCGGTGTCCCGACGATTGTTTCGCTCGCTCGAACGTTCATGCATTTTTCATTGTTAGCAAGGAAATTACTGTAATGTAAAAATCTTGGGGAAAGGTTTTTAGGAGGCTTTGACAAATGCTTCTTAATAGCTACTCTTGAAAAAAAAAT
>NW_022639775.1:161281-161947 GCF_010583005.1 Odontomachus brunneus | reverse complement strand
ATATTCCTTATCCATAAATCAAAACCTATTTCGATCGTTCTTATGGATTTTTGCTTTTCATTAACTTTTACATTATCGAATTATTTAAATAGATCTGCAATATATTAATTGCCTCTTCATTAATTACTAAGGGACGAACACATGGTAAATATAAATTCACTTCATTCAGTTCATACATTCCTCGATCAAATATAGAATCAATAATTTATCATTTATCACAGTTATCATTACATTATTTCTTGCACAACACTACACTCGCTTGAAACTTCCTCTCGGTGCACAGCTCTCCACCTCCCCAGACTATTGCCGGTGTATGCAGGTAGGTCTAAAACAAAGAGAGAGCAAACGTTTCGTTAATCTGAGCGACCAAACGGGACGTTACAATCTCTTGCTACAAGCGGAATCTACAACCAGAATGACATCAACAAACTCCGAGACCACATTATGTTCCCAGCCAAAAAACCAGCCTTGCTCAACTCGGTAGTAAGGGGCATCTCGGGATACTCACATGGTGACAATACCATCTCAATGTACAACAGAGACTGTTGTACCCGTGTCTATGTACAATGTTCTACAGAAGAAGTACCATGATATACGGGATGCATTTGCTCATGTAATGCTCCTCCCCCAATCCCTCTTAAATCTCCTCTTTCCTATCCCCCAAAT
>NW_022639775.1:156898-161271 GCF_010583005.1 Odontomachus brunneus | reverse complement strand
ATCCCCCAAACCTGTCCCATTACTGACGCCCCTCTTCTTATCCTTTCCTTCACATGCTCCTCCTGACCCCCATTCTTCTGCAGCGTATATCCCAAATACTTAAAACTTTTCACCTCCTCAATTTTCTTCCCCTTCCACCTCCAACTCACACTCTTCTCCCTCCCTTCCCCCTTCCTAAATCTCATAATTTTCGACTTTTCCACGTTCATCTCCAATCCCTTCCTATCCAAGTACCTCCCTAACCTCTCTATCAAGCATTTCATCTCCCCCTCTTCCTCCGCCAGAATCGCAATGTCATCAGCATACGCCAACGAGAACACCTTTTCTCCCCCCACCTTACCCCCCATCCCCCCCCAACTCCTCCTCCAGATCCGCCAAATACAGATTGAACAAGTGCGGGCTTAACGGGCACCCTTGCCTCACTCCTCTCGCTGTCCAAAAACACTCACCTTCCACCCCACCTACCCTCACTCTATTCCTCGTCTCCCTTACCACCTCTTCACATCTCCCCACCAACCCTTCCCTTAACCCTCTCTCCCTCAAGGCCCCTATCAATTTCCCTCTATCTATCATATCAAATGCCGCCCTTAAGTCTACAAACAACGCAACCAGAACCCCCCCTTTCCTATCTATCCTTTTATTTATCAAATAGTTGAGTGCAAATATATTATCCATCGTTCCCATACCCCTTCTGAACCCCGTCTGGTTCTGCGGTACCAGACCCTTCTTTTCCACTTCATCCCTTAACCTCTCCGCCAAAACCGTCGTGTATATCTTATACAGGGTCGGTGTCAATGTCACCCCTTGT
Organism: Odontomachus brunneus; assembly: GCF_010583005.1. Classification (NCBI taxonomy): domain Eukaryota; kingdom Metazoa; phylum Arthropoda; class Insecta; order Hymenoptera; family Formicidae; genus Odontomachus; species Odontomachus brunneus. Next base: position 160,463 of record NW_022639775.1, on the reverse strand, counting down.
AATCCTCCACCTTATCCCCCACCCCCTTCTTCAGCACCGGTACTATTATACCCTCCCTCCATTCCTCAATCCAACCTTCTCCTTTCCACACCTTACTACATATTCTCCATATCCACTCCTCCATCCCCTCTCCTCCATACCTCCATACCTCCCCCGGAATCCCATCCCCTCCCGCCGCTTTCCCATCCTTTATCCCCTTTATCGCTTCCCTTCTTTCCTCCCTCCTCAAATCCTCCTCCCGATCCTCCCTCCTTACTCCCCCCGTTCCTCTTACCACCCTATAACCCACCCCTCCCAACAGTCCCTTACAATATTCTTCCCATCCCTCTATTCCCAACCCCCCATTTCCTTTCCTCCTTCTTCTCCTCTCCTTTCTCACCACTTCCAACACTTGTCCTTCTGTTTTTATCAACTTCATCTCCTCTTCCCATCTTTCATTCTCCTCTCTCTTCTTCCTCTCCAATAACCTTTTATACCTCCCTTTCTCTTCTCTATAACTTCTCCCATCCCCCTCACCCTTCCTCCACTTCCTTAATTCCCCTCTTACCTTTCTTTTCCCTTCTACACACTACTCATCCCACCACCCTTTCCTTATTTCTCTATCCCCTCTCCCCCCCCTCTTTCAATATATTCTGCACCTTTCCTCTCATCTCCTCACACATCTTCCCTACCTCCTCATTGCCTACCCTTATATCCCCCATCCTTTCCCTAAATATCTTTTTCCCCTCCCCCGACCATCTCCATCCCTTACCTGTCCCTCCCCTCCTCTCCTCCTTCCTCCCTTCCCATCCTTTACTTCTTATCCAAACTACTATTGGGTGATAATCCGAGTCCACATTGTCCCCCACCTCCAACCTCTCTATCTTCCTCCTCACCTCCCCGTTCCCCAACACTAAATCTATTACCGTCTCTCCTCTCCCTCCCGTATACGTCCACTCACCTTCCATATCTCCCTCCAACCCACCATTAAAAATTTCCCACCCCACCTCCTCAATCGTCCCCAATACTACCTTCCCCTCCTTATTCACTTTTTTATCTTTTGACCTCGTCCCCCCTCCCTTATCCTCCAATTCTTCCTCCCTTATCCCTCCACCCTCCTCTCCCGTCCTCGCATTAAAATCCCCTCCTATAATCGTACTCACTCCCTCCTCCCTTCCCTCCATCCAACTCCTTAAAACCCTCATCTTCTCCTCAATATCCCCCTTCGCATATACCCCCACTACCCTCCATCTTTCCCCTCCTACCTTTACCTCCACTACCAAAATCCCTTCCATCTTCTCCATATCCACCCTTATAACCCTTATCCCTTTTCTGATCCCCATCAACATCCCTCCCATTGCCCTGCTTTTCCTATTCTTTTTCTTTGTCATTTGATACTCCCATCTATATTCCCTCGGTAGCCTTACCCTCATCCTTTCCCACCCTTTCCTATCCAGCCATGTTTCACTAAATACTATTATATCCCATCCCTCCGTCTCCTTCCAAAAATCCCTACCCTTATTCCCCAATCCTGCCACATTCTAAAACACTACTTTAAATACTTCCTCTCCCTTACCTTCCCCTCTTAACTCCACCACCACTTCCTTCCCCGTCTTCTCCTTATCCCTTCCTTCTCCTACCTCGTCCCCTTCTCCTGCCTTCCCTTCTCCCTTCCCTTCTCTTCCCTCTCCAATTTTACCTCCTTCCACCCCCTGCCTTCCCTCCCCCCCTGAACCTTCTCTAATTCCTTTTGTCTCCTTCCCCTCCCTCTCCAATCCACCAACCTTCTCTCTCCTTCTTCCCAATACCACGCTTTTCCATTAATTATTATCCTCTCCCCATCTATTTTCACTCTGTTTCTCCTCCCCTCCTCCTCCCTTGCTATACTCCTCAATCTCCATCTCAATCTCCTCTCCATCCACGTTAAATCCTCCTCTATCCACAACTTCTCCCCCCTCAGCTTCCCTTTCCCACTTAACACCCTCTTTCTCTCCTCCTCACTGCCCAGCCATACTACTGCCATATCTCCCCATTCCTCCTTCCCCGTTTTCAACCTCCTCACCTCTCTCACCCTCACATTCTCCACAATCCCCTTTAAAATCTTCTCTACCTGCTCCATTTCTTTCCCCTTTTCCAACACAATTCCTTTCACTATGATATTATCCCTTCTTCTTTCCTTTTCTATCCTTTCCATTTTCTTTTCCAACTCCTCTAATTTCTCTCCCCAACCTCCTACCTCCCTCTCTCCTGCCTCTTCCTTTTTTCCCTCCACCTTTATTTCTATTCTCCCTATTCTTTCCTCTAACCTTTCCCATTCTCTTTTCCCTCTTACCTCCCCACTCTCCTCCCACTTTTTTTCCAAATTTGTTATCCTCTCACCCATCCTCTCCCTTTCCGACCTTCCCTCCTCCACCTTCCTTTTAACTTCCTCTATCTCTTTTCTTATCTCTCCCAAACTCTCCTCCACCCTACCCCACATACACCTATTCTCCTTCATCATCTCCCTCAATATCCCTTCTAACTTCCCTTCTTCCTCCTGCTCCTTGTTTCCTATCTTGGATCTCTGTTCCTTCCTGCTCTTTATATACCCCTCCTCCTCACCTTCCTCATTCCTTCCTCCACTCAATTCTTCGAAGCTCTTTTTCCTTCTTAAAAAATAATCTAACGCTCCCACACTATTCCCTCTTTTCCTTCTCACTCTACCCACCGCTCCTTTACTACCCTTACCTGCATCTACCTCTTCCTCCATCCTCTAACTCACCTAAACCCAACTACCACTTTCCTGTTTTACCTACCCGACTCTCTACCACTTACTTCTATACTTCACTAGATGTCACTACCCTCTCCTTCAACTCTCTCCAGTCATCACCTCACTCCAAACCTAACCTCTTTCACCCGTTCCCTTTTCCCCTAATTTTCTCCACTCCCTCACTTTCCCCCTACACCCTTCTTATTCTCCCACACTCACCTCCTCCTACACCACACTCACACACCCTCTCACACCCACACTCTCTCTCCTTCACACTCCAATCTCTCCAACTCACTGCCGCACACCTCACTCTGACCGATAAGCATACCCGCCGGAAACGGAAGTCCAGGTAAGACAAAGATAAAATATAATTTATGTTGATTGTAATAAATCATTTGTATTTTACTGTGTGCATATTCTAAACGCTAGAATGAGTGTATGAGGTAAACTTACGATTGTTTTATCGCAGCAATGTGTCGATATTATAGTAACTCGCCAGGACACGCTCGTATGGGCTCACGGTGTTGGCTGGCTGTCAGTAGAAGGGCCCGGACGGTCACCTTAATGTAGCAGGCGATGGGCGATTTGGAAGTGGTATATCTCGGAGTCGTTCCCGATGTAAAGTCGTTAACTAATGTATTTGTGTATATGACCTTCCGAACAAATGCTTCGTAGCAACGGGTCGGAGAGAAAAATTAGTACAAAGATTGAAGTGTAAAATTATGTGTATGTATGGAGTTTGACAGTTGACCAAACGAATGTCGTGTATAAAGACTGCCGAAAAATTGTGTAGCACTGTTGAAAATTTTGCGGAACTGCGCCGGGCGCTCTGGGGGC
>NW_022639775.1:156652-156888 GCF_010583005.1 Odontomachus brunneus | reverse complement strand
TACCACGCTTTTCCATTAATTATTATCCTCTCCCCATCTATTTTCACTCTGTTTCTCCTCCCCTCCTCCTCCCTTGCTATACTCCTCAATCTCCATCTCAATCTCCTCTCCATCCACGTTAAATCCTCCTCTATCCACAACTTCTCCCCCCTCAGCTTCCCTTTCCCACTTAACACCCTCTTTCTCTCCTCCTCACTGCCCAGCCATACTATTGCCATGTCTCCCCATTCCTCCTT
>NW_022639775.1:155772-156642 GCF_010583005.1 Odontomachus brunneus | reverse complement strand
GCACGGCTTTTATAGGGCCTCCGACGGGGCTTCGCTTGGTTCCGGCGGCTTTCGATGGCGGTCGGGCTGCAGCGCCGAATTCCAGAGTGGCATGGTGGCCCCCGGTCGATCTTTTCCAAAGGGATTCCACTGCTCTTCAGCTTCTCGGTAATGCGTGCGGGTGGCTGGATGACGTGATGCACGGTGGCATGATGCATAGCGACGCGATGATGTCATGTTGAACGCGTTTGCTCGTGTCCAAGCGAGTTCGCTACGCAAATATTCTATATTATTCTAATTATATTAATAATTCCGCTGTTATGTATGGCCTTTATAATTTTCTTATTAATATTGATAATATTTCATCATACTAAAATGCTTCTACTTGCATTGTCAATGTTTTATGATATAGTCTCGGCCCTTTCTAACAACTGATTTAATAAAGTCGCTGTTAACATGGAGTTTTACGAAAAATATTACTTATGCTATATCTCAGCTAGCACAAATCGGCCAATCGCCACTGTGGCCTTTTAATATTGTAGTGGCGCGAAAGTTTTGAAGTTTTTGGAGACTTGGACGTTACAGCGTCCTATGTGTCGAGACAGACAAGTATACAGTGTGTGGCAAACGTTTATTTATATTTGATTTACAAAGGCAGAGTAAGTAGTTAAAAAATAAATTTACTCTTATTTATCATTATTATTATTTTTAATATACAGGGTGTTCGGAAAGTACCGGGACGCCCGAATATCAGGAAAAATATAAGTTTTACAAAAAAATGTTTCAGACAAAAGTTGTGGCGTTTAAAAAGATGTATTTACTGATCACATCAGTTTGACCTTGGGTTGCGTAGCGAAGGTCAGGTCAAGGTCACATTAATTTTTTTAAATG
>NW_022639775.1:144228-148670 GCF_010583005.1 Odontomachus brunneus | reverse complement strand
CATTTAAAAAAATTAATGTGACCTTGACCTGACCTTCGCTACGCAACCCAAGGTCAAACTGATGTGATCAGTAAATACATCTTTTTAAACGCCACAACTTTTGTCTGAAACATTTTTTTGTAAAACTTATATTTTTCCTGATATTCGGGCGTCCCGGTACTTTCCGAACACCCTGTATATTGTAAAATTTAGATTTTGAGCAAACGTTGAGATATATACAAGCGCACAGGCCTACAGGCGCACAGTGTGTGACAAGCGTTCATTTATATTTGATTTACAAAAGCAGAGTAAGTAGCTCAGAAATAAATTTATTTTTATCTATCAATGTTATTTTTTTTAAGATATTACATTTTATATTTTTAATATATTATATTTAAAAATATATATTTTTTAGAATATGAAGGAGAGACCTGAACAATTGAACAAAGATTCGAATGAATATTATGGTCCAATCGATGGAGTGCGACTATAAGACCATTTAAGGGAGGGAATATATCTGACACTGATTGGCTGCTACTGTCTGAAAAATGCAACGTCGCAAAATGTATACATACAAGACGCACATTACAGAAGAAGAAAAATGTGCGAAAGATGTTTTAATATTGTCCAACCATATAATTATACAATAATATCGAGCAAACATACTATACACCACCGAAGTACATATACACTAGAAATTTCTTTGTTTTGTACACGGTGTAAAGATCAAATTGTAATAAACGTTGGAGAGACGGTTGAATGCCGTAAATGTATTGAGAAATGCCTTATTAATCGATCGGTAATACTAAATGAAAGAGAAACAATCGTCGAAATACATTATTAAAGAACATTGTTTTATTACATACCGCGCATATATTCTGTTTATTATTATCATTAGTATTATATATTCTATATTCTCTATATTTTCTATATTTTATATTCCTATATTTTATATTCTTATATTTTATATATTATATTCGTTTTATTATATTTTATTATATTTTATTGTATTTTACTGTTCATTCATATATTCATATAACCCGTCATATATCTTAAGCAATATTGTATACTATGCTCATAATAAATACGTATTTGACAAAATAAATTATATATTCTTCAAAATATTCTTCGATTTTCCCCAATTTGTTATATCCTTGCTCTTATTATTTAAATTAGAAGTAAAAATAACATTTCTTTAATTCTACAAAGATGGAAACTTCACAGTCTCTCTCTCGTGTGAGATCGTCGTCATCATCATCATCATCACGGATCTTGAGGCCCGAGCGGGGGAGAAGGATCTTGGGTGACGCATATGGGTCGAGCACAGCGAGTGATGCATAACACGCAAACGCTTGCAAAATCTTGTCGTGGAAGCACAGTGTACATGTTCATTAATAATAAGAGTATCATATGTCACATTCTTCTGCTTGCGCATCTAACTGTCGAGTGCATTGTCACGTCCTAATAGAGAACGTGGAGACGTTTCTGCTCACGAAGGAGCTACGTCTTGTTGGGGTCTGTGGGAGTCACTGAGCAAAGGGCCCTAGTCTACATCCCTAAGGATTCCCTCTGATAGTACGCTCAGAGTTGGGGATCAGGGAAGCAAGGGAAGAGATCCCAGGTGGGTTATCGCTGAAGTGCTGGCTCTCGGCCGCACTCGAGCTGACTCGCGGAGGCTCCCGCCCCGAATGTTTGCTGGGGAGGTGCGGATCTGCGTCCGCACTCGGCCCTGCGCACAGCTCGGTAAGGAAAACCGACCGTTCGTCAACCCGGTGCAGGTCTCCGGCTGCACTCAGGCTAGCCGTCGGTACCTCCGGTTCTCGATGCCCACCGGAAAGGTGCGGATCAACGTCCGCACTCGGCCCAGCGCGCAGCGCGAGTAGGGAAGCGGACGGTTCGCCAGAGGGGTAACGGGTTGCGGCCGCACTCAAACCGGGTTGCGGAGGCTCCCTTCCCAAGAGCTCGCCGGGGAGGTGCGGATCTACGTCCGCACTCGGCCCTGCGCGCGACCCGAGTTGGAAAACTAACCGCTCGCCAGTAGGGTGCTGCACTACAACCTTACTCGAGTCACCCACCTGGAAGACAGGATTGACAGAAATTTATTGTTGTCCAGGTAAACTAATTCACTGTTTATTTCAAGACAATCAGCACTGGTAGTGGTGTGAGGAATGGCGGTACAGGACACCCAACGAGATCTGGGAACTTCCCAAGTAGGATAATTCGTTAAGTCCGAAGGATATTGCCAAAGTCCGAATCTCAAAATGAAAAAAGAATGTACTAAATGAAAAAAGGAATGTATTAAATATGTCTAAATAGCGCCATTAGTCGAAGTGCGAATAAGTTGCCAGAGTCTGAATGTCAAGATCGAGAAATTTTCAAAGTCCCGATATCGTGAAATATTCGAAGTCCGTATGAGTCGCCAGAGTCTATGTGCCAGAAATTTTCTAAATCCCGATATCGTGAAATATTCTAAGTCCGTATGAGTCGCCAGAGTCTAAGTGCCAAAAATTTTCTAAGGAGATTAGTACGGAGATTAGCTGAATATTCTAAGTCTGACTGAGAACCAGTGGAGGCGGCTCGTGTTGGGAGCCCCGGGGCTATATTAACTAAGCGCGGACCATGGAGGAATCTCCAAGCGATGGGTTTAAGCGGATCTTGGTATGAACAACACCGACCATGGAAAAGTATACAGCGTTGGGTGTAAGTGGATCCTGGTATGAACAAGGAAGTTTCGGTTTTCGGTTTGCATACATAATAGTTTACAATAGATGCTTATTTAACATGCGACGGCGTGCTTAATAGTATAACAATAACGATTTTCAACTTAACAATTAAAGTCCTAAACAATTGACACGCGATCGGAGCTTTAATGGCGAATATATAATCTTGAGGGCCGTCTTTTATGAACAAAACAAAGTACGTAATTAACAATTTGTTAATAACAATACTAAACAAGCAAATAATAAACTAATGACGGATTCATGGTCCTTGAACTTACCCAAAGCGAGGTGCTTGATTAACAAATTGATAATTCCTAAACTAAGTATGCAATTGAAAAACTAATGGCGGAATTAAGGTCCCTGGGTCATGCTCTTCCAGCGTCCCTAAATAACAAATGGATAGCGTCTAAATTAAACGTGCAAATGAAAACCTAATGGCGGATTCATAATGCCTGAGGATGTCTCTTTCGATTAGGACAAAGTATTTAAATAACAAATTGATAACTCTTAAACTAAGCATGCGAATAATAAACTAATGGCGGATTCATGCTCCTTGAAGCTGTTTCTTTCGATTAGGACAAAGTACTTAAATAACTAATTGATAACTCTTAAACTAGGCACGCAAATAAAAAACTAATGGTGGATTCATAATCCCTGAGGCTGTCTCTTTTGATTAGGACAAAGTACTTAAATAATAAATTGATAACTCTTAAACTAAGCATGCGAATGGTAAACTAATGGCGGATTCATGTTCCTTGAAGTTGTTTCTTTCGATTAGGACAAAGTGCTTAAATAACTAATTGATAACTCTTAAACTAGGTATGCAAATGAAAAACTAATGGCGGATTTATAATCCTTGAGGCTCTCTTTCGATTAAGGCAAATTGCTTAATTAACAAATTGATAACGCCTAAACTAAGCGTGCAAATGAAAATCAAAGAGCGAATTCATGATTCTTAAGGCTGCCTCTTTCGATTAAGACTAAGTGCTTAAATAATTAATTGATAACTCTTAAACTAGACATGCAAGTGAAAAACTAATGGCGAATTCATAATCCCTGAGGCTGTCTCTTTCGATTATGACAAGTCGTGCAGAAAAATAAAAAGTTTGTGGCGCGGTGAGTCCGCTAAGACGTAACAGCATACGTTTGCAATATGTCATCGCGCAGTGATATTTAATACATTTGCAAAATGTTTCATTTTTCAGCTGCGACTAAAAAAATTTACACGGCGAAATACGCACGAACGGCGCGAACGGCGCGGGCGGCGCGGGCTGCCGCAAAATCTGCCGCAAAATCGGCCGCAAATACCGCCGCGATAAATCTTCCGCGGATCAATAAAATGATCTATCGAAAGAAGATTTAAACAAATATGTTAACACATCGATATATAATATCGATAATTACCGATTACCGGTATTATGTAAATATGGCGGTAAAAAATTATGTAAAAGACCCCGCAAAAAACCTGTGGAAAATGGTTTTCGATCAAATTGCTGAAATTTCACTGTGTTATAGTTTTCGCCATGCTGATAAAAAGTTATCATTGCACCAAGTCCCAAAAGTCAATATTTCCCAAGATATAAAGAGTCAAAGTAGTAAAATATGATCATCCGCAGTAGTAAGACGTATGTGATAAGTATAAGTGATATATTGATATTTATTCACGAAATAAATAAAAATCGATTTTTACATATATATATATATATATATATATATATATATATATATATATATATATATATA
>NW_022639775.1:136250-144076 GCF_010583005.1 Odontomachus brunneus | reverse complement strand
TCTTGCCTTGACTAGTTGAATCGTGTAAGATAAGATGGAAAGTGAATACTTTACGAGATATTTTGAATTTTTTCATATTGCAACTTTGGAGCTTTATAACTTGGAAAGTACTCAATGAAGAAACATTTCATTACAATGTTTTGGAAAGCTCTCGAGTCAGTTACAAGAATATGTAATAAAAAATAGGGGATGCCGTTTAAAAAAATTGAGGTGATTTTCATGTGACTTTCAAATAATTCTTCAAGGTCAAAGCAATGGTACCATCTTATGGTCCCCTCAAAACCAAACAACTTTTGTCTGAAAAATTTTTGTCTCCCGTGCTTGGTTTTCGACATGTTCGATTGGATGGATTAAAATGGTCCACCCTATATATCATAATTAATAACATATATTTCTAAACATAAACATTTAATGACGATTACGTTGAATATAAACTTTTTATATATTTCTTTTATATAATATATTATCAAATAAAATATTTGAGTCCTGAAAATATCTATATACCCAGATAGTCAAACCTGCTAAAACAGAGTTTGCGCCTGTCAGCAGGATCTATTGACAGAAAGACAACAGATTGTACTCAGAATCTGTGTAACAGACTCTGACGGCAGATTGGCGACATATTGTGCGCAGAACCTGCCATCAGACTTTGACGGCAGATTGGTGGCAGATTGCGCGCAGATTATGTTTCCTAGATAGACTATTTAATTTTATCAAGGGTCATATGTACGCTATTAAATGGGACAGTTTCACATACACACCATGTAAAACTCCAAGAGGAGTCAAGGTAATTATAATCTACAATAATTGTACGTATATACACAATGAAAAGCAACTTTTAGTTTTAAAATTATATTAAACATTTCTTATAAAAAAGTAACAGTAATAGAGAAATAACGAGTACAAGTATAGAATAGTACAACGGTTAAATGGCCATTTTAAGTCGTACATATCCCTGGTAAAAATGGTTCTCATAATTTTTCAGACAATTTCTCATATTATTTTTTTTTAATGTCACTGTCATTAAATTTGAACGATTTAACCGACATACAATAAGTACTGAAGGTAGCAGCACCGAATAAAATATTAGTCTCGCCATGTAAATAACATTTATAGAATTTTTGTGATTGTTTATTTGAAAACCAGTTTATTGGTCACATATTATCTAAAATATCTTGTAAGATAATATACAACCAATAAACTGGCTTTGTGTAACGCAAAAAACTTAACTGGAAAGCACCCTTAATCTTCATATCTTACCGTCATACCTTTAAGTCTTAAAGGCCATCTACAATGTGATTGGTAATAGACATGGGAGCGACCCGATTGACTACTGTACGATTGGACACAAACAACCGATATAAAGAATTAACTAGTGAATTACTAGGTCGAACCAATCATTACAACCTCTGTTCAATCATATCGTGGTCAATCGGGTCCTACCTATCAATTTGTTTACTGTTTACGTCTTACTGCCAATCTCATTGTAGATAGGACTTTAATCTGTCAATGTAAAACACACGCTATCTGATTTGGATAATAAGAAGTACTATTTACACACAAACATAATTTATTTTATAATATTTATTACAGTTAGCATGAATGCCCAAACTTTTTAATATAACATTTTGTAGATTTTAATATTATGTTTTACAATAAATTTATTTCACATATTTTTTCCTAACTCCTTGTATATCTTTGGCAAATAATTTTATTCGTCCTCATAGATAACCACTCAGTGTATGCTTTTTCAGATATAGGTGCTATAAATATTACATATACTGTCAACATTATATGCTCCATAAATTCTGTTGTAATTTCTTGTGATATCGTTTAAAACCTTATGTCAAGATATATCCATTAGTGTACACCTAATTAAACAAGTGAACAACTTTACTCAATAAATAATAACTTGTCGCTGACCACTATTTATTTCGTAAAATATATTAGGACCAATTATTTTCATTTTGTTACATATATTGATATATACATAATTAAGTACAATTGGTCCTAACAGATTGAAGACAATAAATGGTGGTCAGCGACAAACAATGATTTATTGAGAAAAGATGATCAATTCATTGATTATGTGTACATCAATGGATATCCCTGTTTTGACGTAAGGTTTCAAACGATACCACAAAGAATTACAGCAGAATTTACAGAGTGTAAAAGGTTGACAGTATATGCAATATCTGTAGCATGTATATCTAAAAAACATACACTGTGGAGTTATCTATGTGGACAATACTATTTGCTAAAAGATACAAGGTTATACAAGGAAGTAGGAAAAAATAATTTGATGTAAAACGTAATGTTAAAATTTGCAAAATTTTATATTAAGAAGTTTGCGCTATTATGATAACTGTATTAAATATAAAATAAATTATGTAAATAGCACCTTTTATTATTCAAATCAAATAACTTATATTTTAAAATGAAACACAGGTAAAAAAACACTTCGAATTGTTTTATTACATCAGGGAGCTTATTGCAGCTCTGTGTGAGAAGTAAAAATGCAAAGTGTAAAAATTCACTAGATGTTGATCAACGATATGATAAATATTTTATGAAATTCACCCATTTCTCCCATTTTCGTTTCTCACATACAACCATAATAAGCTCCCTGATGTAATAAAAGAATCCGAAGAGCTCTTTTTATCTGTGTTTTACTTTAAGACACAGCTGTCTGATTTGGATAATAAACAACACTATTTACATAATTTGCTTTATAATATTTAATACAGCTAGCATAAATATATAAACATTTTAATATAACATTTTGTACATTTTAACATTATGTTTTACAACGAATTATTTTTTCTTTCCTCCTTGTATATCTTTGGCAAATAGTTTTGTTCATTCACATAGATAACATCTCATTGTGTTTTTTTCAAATATGCGTGCTACCGATATTGAATATACTATCAACCTTGTAGACTCTAAAACTACTGCTGTAATTTCTTGTGGCATCGTTTAGAACCTTACATCAATACAGAGATATCCATTGATGTACACATAATCAAATCTTTATCGAATAAATCATTGTTTGTCACTGGCAATCATTTATTCTCTAGAATCTAGTAGAAACAATTATTTTCATTTTGTAACATATTGGTATATACATAATTAAGAATAATTGCCACTTATAGATCTATTGCGGAGAAAAAAATATCTATGTAAGAAAATTCTGTATGTAATATTTACAATTCTAGACAATTTATTAAACAAGTTGGTTTTTCCTTCATTAGCCTCCAAGTAGTTTAGACTATTGTCTGTTGAGAAATCATTGTTCATTGTCCAGGTTATTATTAGCATGAAATTTATCTATTACTTTTGTTTTTGTTGATTTGTATAAGCAAACTTCAATATCAGGAACCAGTTGCACTGCACACTTATAAAACTAGATGGCCTCATATAACATTCTGCTCTGTTCGTGCTCGATGCTTTTGAAAAATAGAATATTTGCCTGAAATATAGATAGTTTTATGGATAAGATACCAGATGTGAATAGATATAAAATTAGATAAATATTAGACGAATAAACACTAAATAAACAAAATATGTTTTCCATTGCTGAACTCACTGGACTAACTAATTATTTTCCCCTCTTCTTTATACCAAGTCTCAACTTCTTTCTTTTTAAGTTACACAAAGTGTACACTAGTTCAGCGATAAAAAAAACAGATATTTTCGAAGGTAGACACTTTTGCAATATAACTTTACTTACTAAGTATCACTACTCTGCTCTCAACTGAGACCTTATCACTGGTGACCCCAATATCAGGCTCTTTTGATGAATATGACCTCGGTGTGTCACATGTGGGCAATATTGTCAACTCTCACTGTCAGTGTTCCCTGAAAGATATTAAGGCATCTTCAATGTTCGTTTCCTTTTGCAAGGAAGACGCCCCCAATCGTCGCCTTTATCGGTGTGATCACTAGATTCACGGCAATGTTTCTGCCAACGCATAATGCAAAAAATATTTTAATTTGCTAGAATCTGAAATGTGAGACAATGTTACTTATGCAGACTTCCACAAATGTGCAGTGAAACGCACTGTGGGAATGATAATAATCCGCGTGTATTCATGAATGAGGCAAGATATTGTTGCCGACAATAAATTGACATTGGCTCGCGACAAGGTTAGAGTTGCCATCCGACATTCTCGGTCAGAAAAATGTACAACACAACCATACCAAAAAAAAGATAACGACGTTATACCGAGAGAACTAGCTTCTACACAGTTAATTTTATTGGAATTAGCGGTTTACAAGGACATAAATCAAACCGTTGCAATAAGTAAAGCATGGAAATGCGCAAACATCTCGACGTACGTCGCGATCAGACTCTTACATGCCGCTAATATTTATTGTTTAATTCCGGAAACTACAAATGATACCGATGTCGTTCAAAGCGCACTAACTTCCCCACACTTTACTCTATTGGAATTAGAGGTTTTTAATATTACGAGAAACACCACTACTTTAGATAAAGACCGAAGACGCGTGAACGTTTCGACGAAATGTCGCGGTCAGACTTTTACATGCCGCTAGAATTTGCTGCTTAATTTTGGCAACAAAAAATATATCGATTTTGTTCCAAAAGTAATAACGTCTCTACAGTTTGTTTCTATTGGAATTAAATGTTTATAATAGCGTAATTAATACCGGTGCGTTAAGTAAAGCGTATAAGCGAGAAACAAGTAAAAAAAACTGGCGGCTTATAAGTACTCGACCGTGACGTGCGTCGAGACGTACGCGCACTTTCACGCTTTACTTAAAGCAGTGGTGTTTTTCGCAATATTATAAACCACAAATTCCAATAGAGTCAAGTGTAAAGAAGTCAGATCTGTTTGAACCAAATCGATATCTTTTATAGTTACCGAGAGTAAGTAATGAATGCTAGCGGCATGTAAGAGTCTGACCTCGAGCTTAATCGAAACGTTCACGCGTCTTCGAGCTTCATTTCAAGCAGTAGTATTATTCGTAATGTTATAAACCACTTGTTTCAATATAGCAAAGTGTGAAGAAGTCAGCGCTTTTCGAACGAAATCGATATCCTTTTTTAGTTGCCAAAATAAAGCAAAAAATGTTGGCGGCATGCAAGCATTTGCTTGCGATGTCGAGATGTACGTGCGCTTCCACGCTTTATCTAAACCAGTGGTGTTTTTCGTAATATTATAAACCACTAATTCCAATAGAGTAAAATGTGGAGAAGTCTGTGCTTCTTGAGCGAAATCGATATTTTTTGTAGTTTCCGAAATAAAGAAAAGTTTTGGCGGTATACAAGCACTCGACCGCGATGTCGAGATGTAGGCGCGTTTCTACGCTTTACCTAAAACAGTGTCGTTTTTCGCAATATTATAAAACATTAATTTTAATAGACTAAAGTGAGGAGAAATCAGTGATTTTTGAACGAAAACGATATTTTTGTAATTGCCGAAATAAATAAAAAATGTGGCGGAATTAAAGCACTTGACCGCGGCATTGAACGAACGTCGCGGTCAAGCTCTTTCATACCGTTAGCGTTTATTGCTTAATTTCGGCAATTAAAAAGATATCGATTTCGATCGAAAGGCGCTGTCTTCTTGTCACTTTATTCTACTGGAATTACTGGTTTATAATATTACGAAAAATATTACTGCTTTAGATAAAACATGAACGCACGCATACGTGTCGACTCTCGTCGCGATCTGGCTCTTATGTGCCGCCAGCATTTATTGCTAACTCTCGGCAACTACAATAGATATCGTTTAGGTTTAAACAACTCTAACTTCTTTACACTTTACTCTATTGGAATTAGTGGTGTATAATATTGCGAAAAACACCACTGCTTTAGATAAAGCGTGGAAACGTGTGTATATCTCGACGTCGCAGTTTAGTGTTTGAATACAGTCAACATTTTTTGCTTTATTTCAGCAAGTACAAGTAATATCGATTTCGTTCAAAAGGGACTTCTGCTCATTTTACTCTATTGGAATTAGTTGTTCATAGTATTACAAAGAATGCCACTGCTTTAGATAAAGCATGAAAGCGCGCATACGTGTCGACACACGTCGCGGTCTGGCTCTTACATGCCGCTAGTATTTATTGCTTAATTTCAGCAACGAAGAAAGATATCGACTTTGTTTCAAAAGCACTAACGTCTCTACTGTTTATTCTATTGGAATTAAATGTTTATAATAGCATAATTAATACCAGTGCGTTGAGTAAAGCGTGTAAGCGAGAAACAAGCAAAAAAGCTGGCGGCTTTTAAGTACTCGACCGTCACGTGCGTCGAGACGTACGCGCAATTTCACGCTTTACCTAAAGCAGTGGAGTTTTTCGCAATATTATAAACCACTAATTCCAATACAGTAAAATGTAAAGAAGTCAGATCTGTTTGAACGAAATCGATATCTTTTGTAGTTGCCGAAAGTAAGCAATAACTGCTAGCGACATGTAAGAGCCATACCGCGACGTGCGTCGACAGGTATGCGCACGTTTAGACTTTATCTAAAGCAGTAATATTTTTAACCAATAATATTATGAACCAGTAATTCCAATAGAGAAAAGTGTCAAGAAGTCAGCGCCTTTCGAACGAAATCGATATCTTTTGTAATTGCCAAAATTAAACAATAAACGCTAACGGTATGAAAGAGGCTGACCGCGACGTTTGTTTCGACGCCGCGGTCAAGTGCTTGCATGCCGCCAACATTTTTTGCTTTATTTTGGCAACTAAAAAAGCATATCGATTTTGTTCGAAAAGCGCTGACTTCTTCACACTTTGCTACATTGGAACAAGTGGTTTATAAGATTACGAATAATACTACTGCTTGAAATAAAGCTCGAAGACGCGTGAATGTTTCGACTAAGGTCGCGGTCAGACTATTACATGCCGCTAGCATTTATTGCTTACTCTCGGTAACTACTGTGACGTGGCAGCCGTAGGGCGCCCGTCACAAGGGCAAAAGAGCTCCGTTCGTGTGATTTCGCGCATACCGGAAAAAGGGGAAAAGGGTGCATAGCGTTCCCAAATAATTTTTGGCGATTAAAAGCGACAGCTTTCCGCGGTCATATCGGTCGGGCGTAAAGGGGGGTTAATTAGCGAAGCGTATGCGGTCCCGCAAGTGGGATGGTCATCGCGCCCTAAGATAATGTGCCCTCAACTCTCCTCGCCGACCCCGAAGGGCTGAGAGCACAGGACACCGAGGGAACCAGAAGAAAGAAGAAACGTCATCGGCATCAAGGAAAGTCGCCGTTTAAATGGTACGTGAAACGGCACTTTAACTCTCGTACATAAGAACGTGTTATCGTTCCGATTTCGGCTGCCGCTGGCGATATTTGTTTACAGCACGCTGCTAGACGCGGGACAGAGAGGCAAGAAGACTTGCAACAGCTGACAACAAAACAGGTGGCCCGGAAACACGGAGATCCCAGCGAGATAAGCGAGAGAGAGAGAAAGAGAGAGAGGGAGGGAGGGAGGGAGGGAGGGAGGGAGGGAGGGAGGGAGGGAGGGAGGGAGGGAGGGAGGGAGGGAGGGAGGGAGGGAGGGAGGGAGGGAGGGAGGGAGGGAGGGAGGGAGGGAGGGAGGGAGGGAGAGAGAGAGAGAGAGAGAGAGAGAGGGAGAGAGAACAATGCGGGATCAAGAGACTTGTCTACGAGCGATTAGCGAGTTAACGCGCTCTGTTATCGATTACCGCTATTCTCGAGCTATTTCGGAACTTTCGCCTTGTGAGCTGACCGAGACGATACCGGTCGCCGTGTGCCGTATTTCTCGTCGGCGTGGTGCAGCGAGGACGACTCCCGTTGGTGAGAGGTCTCAATCGCGCGTGATCGACCTC
>NW_022639775.1:131748-136167 GCF_010583005.1 Odontomachus brunneus | reverse complement strand
TTGGTGAGAGGTCTCAATCGCGCGTGATCGACCTCCGGTCCTGAGCAAGCCCGGAGACCTCGCGGAGCGACAGGAGGGCAGCTGAGACGACCAGCGAAAGGCGAGGCGACCGACCCGGAGGACAGGCGAGGAGGAGTCCGACTAATTGTAAAACCTCCCATTCGTTTGTATTTTTCGTCATTTTCGCGAAATTGTCGCTCGAAACCTACCGCAGGCTGAGTGGTCGCGCGAAGCGAGACGAGATTTCCCAATAGGGAATAATATATCGGGTGAACGTATCGACGCGAACGTGAGATCGAGTCGGGCATTTACAGTGCATTGTATCGCAATAATAAATATCTATCGAACGTATGATGGCCTTCTTTTCTTCGGCTTCCACCTACATCGATTAAACCCATCCCTACTCCGACTAAAATCAAAAGAGAGCTACCGGTCCCGTTCCGTCCCCGCGATCTCGAAGACGGACGACTATTTAGAAATTTTGGCGAATAATTGTTGGTGAGGAGGTGCGGCCTTACCGCACCTGGCGCCCAACTGGAATTAGCGAGTCCGAAACGCGATCCGAGGTCCGCGGTAGTTTGCCGACGAAGCGGACAGACGTCTCCGCCACTAGTGATAATAATAAAACACGTCGCACTACAAAAGATATCGATTTCAAATAGATCTGATTTCTCTACACTTGACTCTATTGGAATTAGTGATTTACAATATTGCCAAAAATACCACTGCTTTAAGTAAAACGTGAAAGTGCGCGTACGTCTTGACGCACGTCACGGTCGAATACTTATAAGCCGCCAGCTTATTTTACTTGTTCCTCGCTTATACGCTTTACTTAACGCACCGATATTAATTACACTATTATATACATTTAATTCCAATAGAAACAAACTGTAGTGACGTTATTGCTTTTGGAACAAAATCGATGTATTTCTTTGTTTCCGAAGTTAAGCAGCAAATGCTAGCGATATGTAAGAGTCTGACCGCGACCTTCGTCGAAACGTTCGCGCGTCTTTGGTCTTTATCTAAAGCAGTGGTGTTTTTTGTATTATTATAAACCACTAATTCCAATAAAGAAAAGTGTGGGGAAGTCAGTGCGCTTTGAACGACATCGGTATCATTTGTAGTTTCCGGAATTAAATAAATATAAATATATATTAGCAAATAAATATTAGCGGCATGTAAGAGCCTGATCGCGACGTACGTCGAGATATTTGCGCATTTCCATGCTTTATTTATTGCAACGGTTTGATTTATGTCGTTGTAAACCGCTAATTCCAATGAAATTAATTATGTAGAAGCTAGTTCTCTCGGTATAACGTCGTTATCTTTTTTGGTATGGTTGTGTTGTACATTTTTCTGACCGAGAATGTCGGATGGCAACTCTAACCTTGTCGTGAGCCAATGTCAATTTATTGTCGGCAACAATATCTTGCGTCATTCATGAATACACGCGGATTATTATCATTCTCGCAGTGCGTTTCACTGCACATTTGTGGAAGTCTGCATAAGTAACATTGTCTCAGATTTCAGATTCTAGCAAATTAAAATATTTTATGCATTATGCGTTGGCAGAAATACTGCCGTGGATCTAATGATCACACCGATGAAGACAACGATCGGGGACGTCTTCCTTGCAAAAGGAAACGAACATTGAAGATGCCTTAATATCTTTCAGGGAACAGTGACAGTGAGAGTTGACAATATTGCCCACATGTGACACCCCGAGGTCATATTCACCAAAAGAGCCTGATATTGGGATCACTAGTGATAAGGTCTCAGTTGAGAGCAGAGTAGTGATACTTAGTAAGTAAAGTTATATTGCAAAAATGTCTACCTTCCAAAATATCTGTTTTTTTTTATCGCTGAACTAGTGTACACTTTGTGTAACTTAAAAAGAAAGAAGTTCAGACTTGGTATAAAGAAGAGGGGAAAATAATTAGTTAGTCCAGTGAGTTCAGCAATGGAAAACATATTTTGTTTATTTAGTGTTTATTCGTCTAATATTTATCTAATTTTATATCTATTCACATCTGGTATCTTGTCCATAAAACTATCTATATTTCAGGCAAATATTCTATTTCTCAAAAGCATCGAGCACGAGCAGAGCAGAATGTTTTATGAGGCCATCCAGTTTTATAAGTGTGCAGTGCAACTGGTTCCTGATATTAAAGTTTGCTTATACAAATCAACAAAAAAAAGTAATAAATAAATTTCATGCTAATAATAACCTGAACAATGAACAATGATTTCTCAACAGATAATAGTCTAAACTACTTGGAGGCTATTGAAGGAGAAACCGACTTGTTTAATAAATTGTCTAGAATTGTAAATATTACATACAGAATTTTCTTACATAGATATTTTTTTCTCCGCAATAAATCTGTAAGTGGCAATTATCCTTAATTATGTATATATCAATATATGTTACAAAATGAAAATAATTGTTTCTACTAGATTCTAGAGAATAAATGATTGCCAGTGACAAACAATGATTTATTCGATAAAAGTTTGATTATGTGTACATCAATGAATGTCCCTGTGTTGACGTAAGGTTTTAAACGATGCCATAAGAAATTACAGCAGTAGTTTTAGAGTCTACAAGGTTGATAGTATATTCAATATCGGTAGCACGCATATTTAAAAAAAAAACACAATGAGAAGTTATCTATGTGAATGAACAAAACTATTTGCCAAAGATATACAAGGAGGTAGGAAAAAATAATTCGTTGTAAAACATAATGTTAAAATGTACAAAATGTTATATTAAAATGTTTATATATTTATGCTAGCTGTATTAAATATTATAAAGCAAATTATGTAAATAGTGTTGTTTATTATCCAAATCAGACAGCTGTGTCTTAAAGTAAAACACAGATAAAAAGAGCTCTTCGGATTCTTTTATTACATCAGGGAGCTTATTATGGTTGTATGTGAGAAACGAAAATGGGAGAAATGGGTGAATTTCATAAAATATTTATCATTTCGTTGATCAACATCTAATGAATTTGTACACTTTGCATTTTTACTTCTCACACAGAGCTACAATAAGCTCCCTGATGTAATAAAACAATTCGAAGTGTTTTTTTACCTGTGTTTCATTTTAAAATATAAGTTATTTGATTTGGATAATAAAAGGTGCTATTTACATAATTTGTTTTATATTTAATACAGTTAGCATAATGGCGCAAACTTTTTAATATAAAATTTTGCAAATTTTAACATTACGTTTTACATCAAATTATTTTTTCCTACTTCCTTGTATAACCTTGTATCTTTTGGCAAATAGTATTGTTCATCCACATAGATAACTCCACAGTGTATGTTTTTTAGATATACATGCTACAGATATTGCATATACTGTCAACCTTGTACGCTCTGTAAATTCTGCTGTTATTCTTTGTGGTATCGTTTGAAACCTTACGTCAAAACAGGGATATCCATTGATGTACGCATAATCAATGAATTGATCATCTTTACTCATTATATCATTGTTTGTCGCTGACCACCATTTATTGTCTTCAATCTGTTAGGACCAATTGTACTTAATTATGTATATATCAATATATGTAACAAAATGAAAATAATTGGTCCTAATATATTTTATGGAATAAATGATGGTCAGCGACAAGTTATTATTTATTGGGTAAAGTGGTTCACTTGTTTAATTATATGTACATTAATGGATATCCCTATCTTTAAACGATACCACAAGAAATTACAACAGAGTTTATGGAGCATATAATGTTGACAGTATATGCAATATCTATAGCACCTAAAATCTATAGCATCTAAAAAAGCATACACTGAGAGGTTATCTATGTGGATGTACAAAACTATTTACCAAAGTATACAAAGAGGTAGGAAAAAATAATTTGTTGTAAAACATAATGTTAAAATCTACAAAATATTATATTAAAAAGTTTGGGCATTTATGCTAACTGTAATCAATATTATAAAATATATTGTATGTGTAATTAGCACTTTTTATTATCTAAATCAGATAACTTGTGTTTTATAATCCGACTGGCTCTGGGTTAACCCATTTTTTGGGTTATTCAGCCTACGTTTATTGGTCGAACAAGTACTTATAAACTTTATGATTGTCTAAAGGGACGTCTACATTGGAAGTAAATAGCAAGAAGTAGGAAATAACAGTAAGAAATTGACCAATCATAGTTAATTATTCTTCTCACATTCAACTGTGGTTGGTCAATTTCTTACTGTTATTTCCTACTTCTTGCTATTTACTTCCAATGTAGACGTCCCTTTAGTTTGCGTTCCGTTTCACACATATGCGTGCATTTATCTATAGTTCATGTTACGTATATTGTAGGCAATGCGCATAATGCGTGAAACGGAACGCAACCTAGTAGAGACGTATGACGTTATTAATCGCTCTCGGAGAGATTAAAGGGACGT
>NW_022639775.1:117485-131738 GCF_010583005.1 Odontomachus brunneus | reverse complement strand
TAGCTTATTGTAGAAAGCACATAATAGGCTTTGGTGAAACCGGCCCTTAATCTCTTAACCTTCATGTCCTACCGTCTTAACCTTTAAAGGGACGTCTACATTGGAAGTAAATAGCAAGAAGTAGGAAGTAAGAGTAAGAAATTGACCAACCACAGTCGAATGTGAGAAGAATAATTAACTATGATTGGTCAATTTCTTATTCTTACTTCCTACTTCTTACTGTTTATTTCCAATGTAGACGTCCCTTAACCCAAAGCCAGTCGAACATATGGCCTTACAGCCATATTCTTACAGAAATTGTAGACCACGCTTTAAGGGACGTCTACATTGGAAGTAAGCAGTAAGAAGTAGGAAGTAAGAATAAGAAATTGACCAATCATAGTTGATTATTCTTCTCATATTCGACTATGGTTGGTCAATTTCTTACTCTTACTTCCTACTTACTTCCAATGTAGACGTCCCTTTCAAAGACGTCTACATTGGAAGTAAACAGTAAGAAGTAGGAAGTAAGAATAAGAAATTGACCAATCATAGTTAATTATTCTTCTCACATTCGACTGTGGTTGGTCAATTTCTTACTCTTACTTCCTACTTCTTGCTATTTACTTCCAATGTAGACGTCCCTTTAAAGGTTAAGACGGTAGGACATGAAGGTTAAGAGATTAAGGGCCGGTTTCACCAAAGCCTATTATGTGCTTTCTACAATAAGCTATTAGTTATAAGTCATAGGCAAATTGACCAATCACAGTCAATAAAATGGCACGATTTAATTGATCCGCGACGGATAATGCGTGCGTGACGCGCTAAGTGAGAACGTACCCTTAGTTGCTATGTAGAACTTATTCTTGGCCCGACAAATGGCGGTAAAGGCCTTCACACATAAAATTCCGTAAGGACGTAAGACGTAAGCGTAAGGAGACCGACCAATCTCAAACGAGCATTTGGCTCACCGTATCCCCTCCAATTTTGTCCGTAAAACGTAAGACGTAATGTCGAAAAATACCGTAAGGATGAAATTCTTACTGCATACGTCTTCTGGATAACCAATCACAAATTATCAAAGTAAAAACACTTTAGTTTCAAAGTTGGAATCAAGCTAGCGAGGTTATGTGTGCATGGCATTTGTTGCGGTAAAATGAGTGATCACAATCAATATTATAATATGTCTCATAATTCTAAAAATAATTCATTCCTCGAGAATGAAGACGTTAAAGAAAGTGATGAACTGCTCATTGATGCGGTGAGGGCATATCCACATCTTTATAACCACCAAGATCGTAATTTTAAAGACAATTTAATGAAGGAAAATTCGTGGAAAGAAATAGCCTTAGCGGTAAAAATGTCAGATAAATAAATACATTAGTATGAAACAATTAGTATAGAATATATATATATATATATATATATATATATATATATATATATATTTTATACTAATTGTTTCATACTAATGTATTTATTTATCTGACATTTTTACCGCTAAGGCTATTTCTTTCCACGAATTTTCCTTTATTAAATTGTCTTTAAAATTACGATCTTGGTGGTTATAAAGATGTGGGTATGCCCTCACCGCATCAATGAGCAGTTCATCACTTTCTTTAACGTCTTCATTCTCGAGGAATGAATTATTTTTAGAATTATGAGACATATTATAATATTGATTGTGATCACTCATTTTACCGCAACAAATGCCATGCACACATAACCTCGCTAGCTTGATTCCAACTTTGGAACTAAAGTGTTTTTACTTTGATAATTTGTGATTGGTTATCCAGAAGACGTATGCAGTAAGAATTTCATCCTTACGGTATTTTTCGACATTACGTCTTACGTTTTACGGACAAAATTGGAGGGGATACGGTGAGCCAAATGCTCGTTTGGGATTGGTCGGTCTCCTTACGCTTACGTCTTACGTCCTTACGGAATTTTATGTGTGAAGGCCTTTACCGCCATTTGTCGGGCCATTTTTTTTTTTTTTTTTTTTTGTAAGCCAGGGGAAATGCGTTACGCATGCCCACGATCTCCGGGGGGAGATCGCGGGTTATGTGGGGCTCCTCCCCCCGCCGAGGATGCTCGGCGGGGGGCCCTACCCACTAAAACCCCTGGCGGGTCCGTCCTCAGCGGTCATCAGGGGGCCCGCGGGGACCACTTCCGTATAACTTCCGCGGACCCCCCTCCGCGGTCCTGAGGACCCCTTCCGGACCGGGGGTAATAAATCACCCCCGGTCACGCTCCTCCCGAGCAGCGGCGCGGTGCGACCCAACACCGCGCCGCCTCCCTCCCGGGCCGCTTTGATTGGAGGGTGCGCCCCCGCACACCCCCCAAGCGACCCGTAGGGGAGAGGGGGGACCGGTGGAGGCGGATTCCGCCCGGCACCGACCCCCCTCGACGCCGGCCTGATGTTCGGCCGGCGCCGCGGCCCCGGTCTAGATGGTCAGACCGGGGCCCTCTCCGCCGGCAGGGTCCCGGGGTAACTCCCCGGGGTCCGCCGGCACGCCTCCCGTAGGGGGGCATCCCGAGCCGGCCGCGTTCGGCGGTCGACCCCTGCGATGCCCCGGCGGTCTTCCGCCCGCCGGAGCACCACCCCCCATTGGGCACTCGGGACCACCCACCCGGTGGCCCGAGTCCCTACCATCCTCGGAGCACACCGCGCAGGCCGCGCTCCCTGCGCAGTCCCGCGCGATGTGCCCCGCCCGGCCACACCGGTAACAAAGCCCACTCCGGTCAATTGACGCGGAGCAGGCCGCCCGGATGTGGCCGAGCCTCCAACACTTGTGGCACTGGAGCGGGCGAGCTGCGAGCATTTCCACCCGCGCACCCGCCCACCCCAGCGCCACTCTTCCCTCCCTGGCCACCATCACGGCGGACTCCAGGGGGAGACGGGCCATTTGTCGGGCCAAGAATAAGTTCTACATAGCAACTAAGGGTACGTTCTCACTTAGCGCGTCACGCACGCATTATCCGTCGCGGATCAATCAAATCGTGCCATTTTATTGACTGTGATTGGTCAATTTGCCTATGACTTATAACTAATAGCTTATTGTAGAAAGCACATAATAGGCTTTGGTGAAACCGGCCCTTAATCTCTTAACCTTCATGTCCTACCGTCTTAACCTTTAAAGGGACGTCTACATTGGAAGTAAATAGCAAGAAGTAGGAAGTAAGAGTAAGAAATTGACCAACCACAGTCGAATGTGAGAAGAATAATTAACTATGATTGGTCAATTTCTTATTCTTACTTCCTACTTCTTACTGTTTACTTCCAATGTAGACGTCTTTGAAAGGGACATCTACATTGGAAGTAAGTAGGAAGTAAGAGTAAGAAATTTATAATAATATAAACTGATACTGATAATTATTGTAATATGCACTTAAGTTATTTATTTCTTGTATGAATTTCATTATTTATTAATAAGAAAATATTTTTTTTATAGCTTCGGATTGTCAAAACCGATGGGTAAGGCTTCGTGAAAAATTCGGTAAAGAGAGACGTCAAAGGGAATTGGATTCAAGAAATGGTAGTGGAGTTAGTCGGCGGAATGGTTTTATATATTACGAAAATATGTTATTTCTCAATAACCATATTAAAACAAGGAAGTAAGTTTATAGATCAGTAATATAAATTAATGTAGTATATTTTGCTGGCGCATATTTTGGTATGTAATGCTGTATGACTTCCTCAGGTCCCATACAAACGTTTCAAATTGGAAATGTCTACAGACAATAGAAGTCACAACAAATAAGCCTGACACAGACATCTCGTCAGCGATTTCTCCACCCATAATTAAAAAAATAGACAAGAAACGAATCTTTCAATGGACAGTGTAATCATTGAAAGTACGGAACCCTCAACCTCCAAAATCGTCTCACAACTCTCAAAAGATGAAGTACCAATCCAACCGTGTGCAAATTTTTTAACACCATTTAAAGAAAATTTCTTGTCAAACACTGGTCCTATTTCATCATCAATGACATCACTCGAAAATGATCACTCAAGTGGTTCAACTGGTTCACTTTGGCATTTTCAAGATGTATCTGATAATCTTGAATCTGATGAATTGACAAGAAGCTCTGTGTTTTCAACACGAGAGTCAACATCTTCTCCAGCACCTAAAGTTTTTCAAACTACTCCACTGTCACGAAAACCATTGAAGAAAAAAAATTACTCGACTGAATTAGAGAGTTCTCTAATTTTACTTTGCCAAACTATGCATCAACGTTTCCAGGATAATCATAATTCCGAAGTGATTGGTGGTCCGGACGAAACTTTTGCAAGATTAATCGTAAATCAATTAGAAAGATTATCATCGTATGAAAAACAAAAACGACAGCAAGTAATCATGCAAATTTTGTATGCACCTTATGATTCTTGAATAGGTGAAAATGATAGCAAAGCTACAAATCATTTTGACATCTTAGATTTCAGATAACATATTGTTCTTCTTCATTTCATATTAGTTTGTATTACATTTCGTATTCATATTTCCTTTCTAATGTTTAAGAGTTCAGTTAGCATATTTTAATGCTGCGTTCCGCTATTCACTGCTAGTACTGCAAATCTGTAGTTTATATTATGTTCACTATAAATTTTCAGTACTGGTAGTGAATATCGGAACGCCACCCATGTTATTTTGTTGTACCATTGTTATACTGTATATTTAATTCATACGTCTTGTACAATGTTTAATTGTATTAGTTTATTGTACCTTTGCACTTTATAATTTTATTCGTACGTTTTTATGTGCAATGTTTAATTGTATTAGTTTATTGTACCTTTGCACTTTATAATTTTATTCGTACGTTTTTATGTGCAATGTTTAATTGTATTAGTTTGTTGTACCTTTGCACTTTATAATTTGATTCGTACGTTTTTATGTGCAATGTTTAATTGTATTAGTTTGTTGTACCTTTGCACTTTATATTTTATTCTTACGTTTTTGTGTTCAGTTTTTATGCTCATTTAACTGTAACTGTTATAGACATGCTCAGGATATTTCAAATTTGCTTTTCTAACTCTTTACGTAGAATATAATATATATATTATATGTATATATATATATATATATATATATATATATATATATATATAGGTAAATATATTTTACATACATTATATAGATATGGTATGTTTTGCAATAAATGGCATTTAATATAAAAAATATCTTTTAATTACACGTATATTAAACATTTATTATACATTATATAAATAATTCTAGAAGCAGACGAAGGGAGTTACACATAAATCCAATTTATAAATTTTTTATCTGTATTTATAATTAAACGTCTGGAGTATCATCAGAATGGAAACCTCTACGAACATATGCACACTGCCACGGAACTTCACCTTCAGGAGTAACAAACAAATTTGCTAATGAATTTCTCTGATTATATGCCTCTCTTGTTGCACGATGGGCATGTGATGGTGTAAGATCTTGTAAACTTTCAACGTTTTCATTTCGCCATTCTCCAGGAATAATAATGCCATTTGGTAATTCAGAATCTATAAAATTAGGTTGACAATATGAGCGATTTTGCATAGGCAATGCATCGTTTTCAGTTTTTAGAAAATTATGCAGACAAACACATGCCATAACAATCTTATCGACAGTGGCAGGGTTCATGCAAATAGGTTTCCTAAATATTCTCCATCGTGCAGCAAGGATGCCAAATGCATTTTCAATTGTTCTTCGGGCTCGAGATAATCGATAATTAAAAATTTTCTGAATTTCATTTAAATTTCGACCAGCATAAGGTTTCATCATATTATTTCTCAATTGGAACGCGTCATCCGCAACAAAAAAGCAGGGTGTTTCTATCTCGCTTCCAGGTAATTTTGCTATTCCTTGTGGTAAGTCAAGTCCTTGATTTTGTAGAGCTTTCCGAAATTCCGATCGAGAGAATACTCCTGCGTCGTTACTGCTACCATAAGCACCGATGTCAACCAGAGTAAATTTATAATTGTGATCACAGACTGCCATCAGTACGATACTAAAAGTCTTTTTATAGTTATAGTACAAACTCCCAGAGTTTGGCGAAGCTTGTATCTCAATATGTTTGCCATCTATGGCTCCTACACAATTTGGAAAGTTCCAATCTTTCCAAAAGCCATGGCAGATTTTAATCCATTCTTCTTGTACTGGAGGTCGAAGATAATCAGGTGCTAATATTTTTATTAAGACGTCACATGTTTCTTTTATGATCTTATATGCTGTTGACTCCCCTATACGATAAGCCAAGGCGATTGATAATACTTGGTCCCCAGTTGCAAGATATCTGTAACAATTAGAAATATAATTCAGTCAATACAAAGAATAATTCAGTCATAACGTAAAATTTTATATGTAGTAGTTATATTTGCTTTTTTCTTTAGACAATTATGAGAAGCGCATAATCATTGTTAAGCATTAACTTTGAGAGCAATGTAATGACACACAGTAAAAAATTATACCTAAGCGTTATAGTAAGACGTTCTTCCGGTACTAAAGCTCTATGACTTTTTTTAGTTAAAAATGGTTTTGCCTTTTCTAATAATTTATTGAAAATTGGAAATGTCATCCTCGTATATCGAAAGAACATTTGTGGATCACTTTTCATTTCTTGAAATAAATGACAGAAATCTCCCAGATTAAGACGCCTATGATTAATAGGTCGGACCCACCACTGACGATTCAACCACTTTTGAGATCTTTTCCTCCGTAATACTATTAAATCTGTACTCATAATCAATAGTACAAATATTATATCTTCTTGTTTCATCTTGTAAGATTTTTCTTCAACAAATAACCTGAAAAATAGTTTTGTTTATATAGATATATAAAATTCTTTATTCACAAGGTATCAATCTTTCTTCACAATTAAGATATATATGAATTGTTATTACATTTGTTATTATCCAGCAAACACAAAGTAACAGTAATATAACATTTATCTTATACCTACCTTTTATAAATAGGAGAGATTTTTTCGCGTTTACTATTAGCTGAACGTTAGGTTTTACGTCAACTGTGTGTCATAGACTATACGTTTTACGTCTTAAGTTTACGTCTTACGTCCTTACGGAATTTTATGTGTGAAGGCCTTAACTTGAAGAACTCTGTCGAAGTCTACTGAAGCCTGAATACCTTTGTTGAAACTCATTTACTTTTGTTTTATGTATGTACGTTTTGGCTGGGTCACATTTTACATGAAAAAATGTCACAGTATATGTCATTTTTATGTAATCATCGTAAGTATCACGTGAAAAGCGAGAAATCCAGAAAAATGCACATTACATGTATGGTTGGAAATCGTAGAAAAAAATGTATTTTACGTAAAATCGCTCAAAATAGTAAGTCTCATTATCTTATATCTAAAGTAACCTATATATAAATATTTTCAGTACAATGACATAATTTATATAATCATAAACAGATTTGCACCGATATACTTAACGAAAAATGGTTCATCGATTAACGGCAAAACGATGTTAGATCGACGTCGATTTGGTGGTTTCGATGTCAATTTGACATCGTTTTGCCGTCAATCGATGAACCATTTTTTGCTGAGTAAGTATCAAGAACAAGTTAATTTTTCCATAGTACTTTTTAAATGTTATTTTTTGTTTTCAAATTCTTGTAACATAAGCCTGACAGCACAGATATCCAAAGGATGCGCAGAGTATATCCTGAGGATGTTCTGGAGGACGTTTTTACGTCCTTAGGGCATCTCTGGGACGTCTCCAGGATATCTTGTGCTGTTTGGGAACATATTAACTTTTGGTTAACTATATCAGAATAATTGAGAGTTAATATTCTATTTTTATAGAAAATAAAGACTATCTTTCTGCAATTGCTGAAAGTTTAAATACAAATAATCCATGCATTGTTCTAAAAAATATAAAACCAGTGGTCAATACTAAAAACAGTAAGTATTACAGTATTAAATTTTAACAATTGATACATTGTCTTCATATTTCCATTAAAAGTTTATACGTATTCTTATTTCTTACAATAATTACAGAAATACCACAGCGAGATACCTGTTTTATTAATCTAAATTATACTAATAAGAATATTGAAGTTAGTCATTTGAATAATAGCAATAATGATTTAGACAATAATAGGATATCTTCTCTGGATAATTAACTTGGACACAACATAATAAATGGTGAAAATAAAGTTAGTAATCCTACGAGATGTACTGAGAATGATATATTTCCCAATAACTGTGATAGTGAGCATAGTAAAGAAAAGACTGTGAATCTGAATGTAACATTTTCCTGTTATGATGGCAATAGTTATGAAACGTTAGCTTGTGATATTAATGCGAACAATTCCAATGATAATAATTCGAATAATAACAATCCTAATAATAACGTGACATTCTCTTGCGATAATGGTGAACATTATTGCATAACAGATAATGCTATTAATGCTAATCTTACAAATGCTATTGATTTTGCTTTTGATGATGCTGAAAATAGTAAGTATTACGGTGTAAAATCCTGATACATGATATATAACATTTCTATTTTGTATTAAAAATTTACATGTGTTATTTCTTGCAGTATTTACAGAAATACCACAAGATACTTGTGCTATTAATATGGATTATACTAATAAATATATCAATATTAATAATTTGAGTAATAGCATTGGTTTTGGATAGTAATGGGATATCTTTTCTGAATAATCTACTTGATCATAATATAATAAGTGATGAAAGTAAAGTTAGTAATCGTACGAAACATGCTGATTTTGCCATATTTTCCAGTGGATGTGGTAATAAGCATATTAAAGATAAGACTGTGAATCTTAACGTAACATTTCCCTACGATAATGGCAAACGTAATAGTATAATAGATACTATTATTAATGCCAACAATTCTATAAATAATACTGATTTTGATAATGACCATACATATTCAAAAAATAATGAAAGCAACATCAATAATTCTACGAAGAATACTAATTCTAATAACGCTATGATATTTTTTAATGACTGTGATAATGAGGATAGTATAAATAATGACAAAGTGATATCTTCTTTTGATAATGACAATGACACTACGGATAATGAAATTAATATCAATAATTTGACAAATAGTAATAATTCTTTGAAGAATTTAACATTTTTCTGTGACAATGGCAGTGGCAATAATTCTGAAACAGGTGCTGTTCTCAACAATGTCATATTGCCCTATGACGATAGCAATAACTCTAGTATATTAGATGATATTACTAATGCCAAAATTTCTGTGGATTACGATAATAGCAATAATAATATAACATTTTTCTGTAATGATAATACTATTAACGACATTACTTCTGCAAACACAATAGATATTTCTGAATATCTACCTTCAACATTAGAAATTACAGATGAAAGAGAATCTATCGAACATGAAAGCATCCACAATAATATCTCTTCAAATAATAATAAAAATTGTTCAGAGTCACTTATAGACATTTCTTCTGTAAACACATTTGGTTGTAGAGAAGACAATTTATGTATTCCATTCTCTTAACCTAAAGGACTACAAAAAAAGAATTTTTACTACTATTGCAAAAAGTTTCAAAGTAAGATTGCACGTCATTTAGAAAATATGCATAAATTGGAACCTGAAGTACAAAAATTTCTATCGTTACCAAAAGGTGATAAGATTTTTTTAATTTTATAGAATTTTATATAATTATATTATATTTCTTATGAATGTTGATAATCTTGTTACTGTACTCAGTTAGAACATGTTGATTCAAAATTGATTCGACGTCGATGAGAGTTGAATCAACATTGATTCAATGACTCATCGATCATTTCGATATCGAATCGACCTTGAATCGACGTTATGGTTCTGACTGAGTACTTATTATGATGTCAATGTCATTATTATTAATATGAATTATTTAATATCATTTTTATCTTAGGTAATTTAGAAAGAAAAAAGATTATAGAAACTATTAGGAGAAATGGAAATTTCATACACAACACAGATCCTTCCCTAAACACAGAAGAGTTAATTGTTTGTCGAAGGCCTACTAAGAATAGTCATAAAACAGTACTAGATTTTACGAGTTGTGCAAAATGTAAAGGATGGTTTACTAAGAACAATATTAGACATCATTTTAAACAATGTGTAGGTGTATCTGAAGGCAGAAATGTACAAATTTTGGGACGTGCTGTAATGGGAAGAATCCATGAATGTGCAAGTGAGACAGTAAGAAAAGTTTTATTCCCAGTTTTAAGAGAAGATAATATTACACGATGTATTAAATACGATAAATTACTAATAACATATGCAAACAAGCTATGTATCAAGTATAATCATCAACATCAGCAAGATATGATACGTGCCAGACTTCGATTATTAGGACGATTTCTTAAAGCAGTAAAAGAGTATAATTCAAATGTAACAGAATTTTCTGATATATATGATCCTTCAATATGATTGCCTTAAAGCAGTAAATACAGCAGCTGGTTTTGATTACATTAATAAAAAATATGGTGCACCATCAGTTGCATCAAATATTGGAACATATTTGAAAAATATTGGCAATTTATTAATAACAGAGTATATCAAAGGAAATGATATAAAAAACAAAGTAGCACAGAAAATTTCTTGAAAATAATACAAGAAGATTATGGGATATCTGTAAACAAAATTAGAAGAAAATATAACGCAACACAAGAGACAAAAGAAAGTTAATCTTCCATCTATGGAAGATATAAGAAAACTACATTCATATCTAAAAAATGAAAGAAGGTTATTATATATAAAACTTCAAAAGAAATTCACGTATGAAACATGGCAGAAGCTTGCAAAAGTTACACTTACATCCACACAAGTTTTCAATAGAAGAAGAGCGGGAGAAATTAAACGCGTTACTATAGAAGATTTTAAAACTCGAGAAGGTATTACAAAAGAAACCTGTTTAGATTTATACAAATCATTAGGAACAAATTTATAAAAGGTATGATTTATTTCGTTCAGTTAATATGTAAGCAAAAAATATCTTCGAAATATACATATTTAAAGACATCCTAAAGATTTAATAAGTTTTCTATATATCTATAGATATATATCTATATATCTGTAAGGTATAATTTGTAACGGCCTTACGTTACGTGCGGGATAGTCTTAGCCGGTGTGGTCCGGGTTTCGTGTGTGAAATGAAAACCAGTGGTATAGGGGATAATAATTTGGAACTATATTCTAATCTCAAAGCTATTTACAATTATTTACAGGCGACGTTACGCCGTTGGTGCGTGGTCGCGTTTTTGCTCTCGTCGGGAGCCGTTGTTGTCGTCTCGCGATCAGCTGCGAGCGTCGAGGCGCGCGAGCGGCCGGCGGGACGCGGTCGGAATTGTTTCCGGATACACTATTGTTCGTCGTTCGGATTTCGTTGCCTCATCGGCTTTAATCTGTTTATTTATCCTGGTCTTTCTTTGCTGGTTTAAAGGCGCTCGTTGTCGCCGTTATCTTACGCCCTGTATGCGTTCGTGATCGTAGGTGTTAGCGGCGTAGCGTGAGGAGGAAAAGGATGCCGACGTCGCGTATCCACTTCGGTCGACGGAGCGAGGTACAGATAGGAACCCGACGTCGCGTATCCACTTCGGTCGGTAGAGCGGTCGCAAGGAAAGGATGTCGACGTCGCGAATCCACTTCGGTCGACAGGAGCGGTGTATGGAAACCGACTTCGCGTATCCACTTCGGTCGGTAGAGCGGTCTCAAGGAAAGGATGTCGACGTCGCGCATCCACTTCGGTCGACAGGAGCGGTATATGGAAACCGACTTCGCGTATCCACTTCGGTCGGTAGAGCGGTATCGGAGAGGATGTCGACGTCGCGTATCCACTTCGGTCGACAGAGCGGTGTATGGATAGGAAACCGACGTCGCGAATCCACTTCGGTCGGTAGAGCGGTATCGGAGAGGATGTCGACGTCGCGTATCCACTTCGGTCAACGGGATGTCTAGGATCTCTAGGAATTGCGAGTTCTGGTCGGTCGTGCGCCTGAGAGGAGCTTCCCGATCAATCTCTCTCGATATCAATTTTCTGTCGGCTTTTATACAAAATTGTAACAAACAGTTTCGACTGTTTGTTGACATTGCGGTTGTTCCGTGCGCGGTTGTTCGGCGTTTTGTTAGTAATTGTTTTGTGACGCTTTCCGGATCGTCACATCACCCCCTCCCCCCCTTTGTAGTTTCTGTCCCGGGCACTTCGCAACTTAAATCTAATTATGCTACTTAATCCTTCTTATGCTTAACTCTAAATCTACACCTACCCTCCACCACGTTAATGCCCCTACATAATTTATCTTTAATGTCCCTTCACCCCCTTATTCTCTATTTTGTAACCTATTTTAACCTAATCTATTTCACTCTATAAGCGATCTTTAATTTCCCTTCTTTTGTAAATGTGATCCGCCACAGCTCCCCGTCCACATACCGTCGATATTTGTGTGTGACGTGTGCCGCGTGGTATGGCACGTCGATTGTCCTGCCTCTGGAAATCGGGATCCTGTATGCCGGCGGAGTGCGGGTCTCTATGCGGATCCTGTTTGTGATCGGCGTATCTGTGATGATTTTTGGCAGTTTCTTTTTATGGTCTGGTTCTCCCTGCGCCTTGCTCGTCTCTCGAGGTAGTGTCTTGGCTGCTGGTGTCGTGGCCGTTGTGTATGGCCTGATGTGGGGCCGTCGTTTTCGCGTTGCTGGTTGTTCCTCCGTATGTGGCGATATCAGCGCTTGTAGTTTTCTTTGCGCTACTCTGGCTGTCGGTGGAGTCTTCAGGCAGGCGATTGCTGGTTTCCGTTTTGCCGGTTTGTCTGACGGTGGTGTTTTTCCCGGTGGTAATTTCCTTGGTGCTGTCTGCCTCTCCTCTGTTATTTGTTGCTTACTTGTGCCAGCGAGCTGATTTTTTTGTCAACGAGTCCCATAGGGCCTGAGCCTCTGCCTCGTTCCACGTTGTGAGTAACTCCTCGATCGCTTTGTCTACGTCCATGGTGAGATGACGAGTGTTCTTCCGTATTGTGGTTCTATTTCTTTTATACCTGTTTTCCTTTGTTCGTTGGTGTGGTGCCTTGTTTCTGTGTTTGTTTTGACTGTGTTGTACTTGTTCTTAATGTGTCGGGCCATAGGCGACTCGGGTAATGCTCTCGATTTTCGGGCAATCTTTCCTTTGCTGGTTGCCAGCCTTCGAGCCAATTTTTCAGTTCCTGGTTGAATTTCATTTTCGACTGCTTCTTCCGGTGCTGCTGATTTGCTGGCTCTCGTTGTAGTGTGCTGATTAGGCTTGGCTTGCTCTTTTAGTACTCTAATTCCCTCCTCGGATCTCTTGATTATCTGGTTGGAGGGGATTAATTTTTGTTTATTGTCTAATCGCTATTGTTCGGTTTGAGGTCATGTATATGTATGTGTCTGTACCATTTTTTGTTTTCGTCGATTAGATCTACAATTACTGGTGAGATAATTCTTTTTACGGTTAGCGGTCCGATGTACTTTGGTGCTAGTTTTGCGTTGACAGCTTTCTCTTTGTTGGATAATGTATGCGCTCGTTTCCATACGATATCACCGATATGCGGTTTCCAGGCCCTTCTCCTTAAATTGTAGGCTTTTTCTTGCTTTTGGAACGCCCGTGCCATATGAATTTTTACTAATTCGTATGCGTCCTTCAATTGCTCGTGAATATTTGTTGATGTTGTACCGGGCCTTTGTTTGCGTTCTAATTCGCAAGGTCCCGCGAGCTCTCTACCGTTATTCAGGAATGCCGGCGTATATCCTGTGCCTTCGTTTTGCGCTGTGTTAAAGGCAAATTTTATTTGGCTTAACTTTTCATCCCAGTTTCTATGATCTTCTCCCACGTATTGGGAGATCATTGTTTTAATCGTACGATTCGCTCTTTCTACGGGGTTGCATTGGGGAGTCCATACAGGCGTCCACTGGTGTTGTATTCCCAGATCCTTGGTTATTTTTTTCATGTTTCCTGACTTGAACTGCGTTCTGTTGTCTGATATTATACTATCCGGACATCCATGTCGATAGATAATTTCTTCGAGGAAGCCTTGTGCTACTGCGCTAGCTGTTGCTTGACGTAGCGGCTTTATCTCAATCCATTTTGAGAATCTGTCCTGCATAGTGAGGATCCATGTGTATCCCTTTTTGGATCTTGGTAGCGGTCCTATAAGGTCCAGCGAGACCTGTTCCCATGGTTTTTGTACAGCCGTGGCGTGCAGCTTTCCTGGTGGCTGCATTTGAGATGCCTTGTGGGCCATGCAATT
>NW_022639775.1:116288-116884 GCF_010583005.1 Odontomachus brunneus | reverse complement strand
AAAACTCCATCTCTTCCGCATTGGGAGCAAAATTTCTTCGCTGGTTGTCTGCAAAATCGTCTTGTATGCCCCCTTTGTTTGCAGCGCCAGCAACAATCTGCGGCATTATACATTGCTGCCGTTATTGCCGTTTGCGGTGATGTGTGTGCGTTTGTGCGCATACTTTTCCTTTGACGCTGAATATCCTCTATTTCTGCTGCTTGGGCCCCTAGTTCTCCTAATGTATGTATATTCTCCCGCCTAATATGCAGCTTTAAATCTGGCGACATGTTTTCGTATGTCTGCTCTATTTGATCTCTTCTTGAAAATCCACCCGCTCTTCTCATGAGCGTCGCCAGTTCTGTGGCGTAATGCCTAAACGGTTCGTTTGCTTGTTGCAGTCGTTTCTGTACTTCTATTTTTAACTGGTTCTTGTATCTATATGGGAAATAATGTTCCCGAAACGCGTTCGTGAAATCGTTCCATTCTTTCCACGCTTTCTTGTTGTTCCTATACCAATGCAAGGTACTTCCGCGCAGTAATTCCGGTAAGCCCTGCAACATTTGTTCGTCGGTGTATTCGTAACTACTTTGTAGTTCTTCAATTCGCTCTAGGAA
>NW_022639775.1:115928-116168 GCF_010583005.1 Odontomachus brunneus | reverse complement strand
CTGTTTCCTGGCTCGTCCCTTCGTCTTCCGTTCTATTCGTGAATCGTTGCGGATTATCGGAGACATATTTACTTAGTCTGCTCCTTAATTCATCTAGGGTGCCTTCCGTGGGCAGTCCTAGTACTGCCATTTTTTGGATTATCTGGTCTTTTGCCAGTGTATAAATCCACTGCTTCATCATTTTTTCCTTTATCTGTTCGGGCGCCAATTTGTAACGGCCTTACGTTACGTGCGGGATAG
>NW_022639775.1:109232-115474 GCF_010583005.1 Odontomachus brunneus | reverse complement strand
CGGGATAGTCTTAGCCGGTGTGGTCCGGGTTTCGTGTGTGAAATGAAAACCAGTGGTATAGGGGATAATAATTTGGAATTATATTCTAATCTCAAAGTTATTTACAATTATTTACAGGCGACGTTACGCCGTTGGTGCGTGGTCGCGTTTTTGCTCTCGTCGGGAGCCGTTGTTGTCGTCTCGCGATCAGCTGCGAGCGTCGAGGCGCGCGAGCGGCCGGCGGGACGCGGTCGGAATTGTTTCCGGATACACTATTGTTCGTCGTTCGGATTTCGTTGCCTCATCGGCTTTAATCTGTTTATTTATCCTGGTCTTTCCTTGCTGGTTTAAAGGCGCTCGTTGTCGCCGTTATCTTACGCCCTGTATGCGTTCGCGATCGTAGGTGTTAGCGGCGTAGCGTGAGGAGGAAAAGGATGCCGACGTCGCGTATCCACTTCGGTCGACGGAGCGAGGTACAGATAGGAACCCGACGTCGCGTATCCACTTCGGTCGGTAGAGCGGTCGCAAGGAAAGGATGTCGACGTCGCGAATCCACTTCGGTCGACAGGAGCGGTGTATGGAAACCGACTTCGCGTATCCACTTCGGTCGGTAGAGCGGTCTCAAGGAAAGGATGTCGACGTCGCGCATCCACTTCGGTCGACAGGAGCGGTATATGGAAACCGACTTCGCGTATCCACTTCGGTCGGTAGAGCGGTATCGGAGAGGATGTCGACGTCGCGTATCCACTTCGGTCGACGGGATGTCTAGGATCTCTAGGAATTGCGAGTTCTGGTCGGTCGTGCGCCTGAGAGGAGC
This sequence comes from Odontomachus brunneus, assembly GCF_010583005.1. Taxonomy (NCBI): domain Eukaryota; kingdom Metazoa; phylum Arthropoda; class Insecta; order Hymenoptera; family Formicidae; genus Odontomachus; species Odontomachus brunneus. Next base: position 114,678 of record NW_022639775.1, on the reverse strand, counting down.
TTCCCGATCAATCTCTCTCGATATCAATTTTCTGTCGGCTTTTATACAAAATTGTAACAAACAGTTTCGACTGTTTGTTGACATTGCGGTTGTTCCGCGCGCGGTTGTTCGGCGTTTTGTTAGTAATTGTTTTGTGACGCTTTCCGGATCGTCACAATATATATCTATATATTTATAGATTTTAATATATTTTCTATGCACGACGCTTAAAAAACTAAAATATAATATGTCATAGCAACGTGTGCATAAATGTATTCGAAATAATTGATAATGTAAACATGCTTCAAAAAATTTATTCAAGATGTCTTATTTAAGATGTTTTTTAATAACGTCTTCAAATTATCTTGTAGAATTCAATTTTTCCTTATTAGATTCATATTTCAAATTTTTGACATTAAAATCTCAATTTTAATTCCTGTAATTTACTTCACAACAAATTTTATTTTTTTTTATAATTCACACACTATCTAATACTTTTCATAATTAGTTTAAATTTTAGAATTTACACTGAATATTCAGAAAAAAATGATTAAATGGAAAAAATAAAATGATTTTCCGACGTCGTGTATAGAAAACAAGATTTTAGAAAACTTATTATCATCTTAGAGAAATTGAAAATTGTTACATTTTGTTATTTAAGTTGCTGCACCGATTAAAAAAAATTGTTTTTCCATACATATATTATTTTTAAAAATATGATTAGATTATGAGTTTGTTCGTCTGTTTACTTCATCCACTTAGGGTTATAATTAAGGATTAATGACAGTTAGCGGATGATAAATAGCATCCGTATATTTTAAAATTTAATTATATGACGCATTCTTTATCATCCGTTAGCTGTCATTAATCTTTAATCTTAACTGTGAGCAGATTGAGAAAATAGATGAATAAATCTACAATCTAATCATAATTCTCAATTTACTACAACAAATAAACGATATTAAATAAAACATCGTTCCCTTTTCAATGTCTGTATAATTCTAAAGATTTATAATTGAATATATAAAAGTCTTGAAGTAATCTTAGAGGTTTTAAGACGTCTTAAAACGTGTTAAAATTATGTTAAAACAATGTTTTTTTAATTTAAAAGATGTTTTAAATCGGGATACGTCTTAAAGACGTCATAATAACACCTTTCCGATAATTTTTTAAGATGTCTTTAAAGTGTCACAATGAGTATATATTGGTATATAATACTATCTATGTAATTTTAAAATAATTTTATAATTTTTATATATAGATTGCTAATAAATATGTAAGATTTTTAATTCGTGGGAAATTAGGACGCACAGTTTCTGTGATTTTAGACACAGAATTAGTTCAGTGTATTCAATTGATTTTGAAGCATCGACAAAATGCAAATGTCCCTAAACGAAATCCATATGTATTTGGCATATCTAATAACAGCAAACGCTGTTTTAAATATCTAAGGGCATGTATTCTTATGCGGAATTTGTCCAAAAAATGTGGTGCACAAATACCACATACATTAAGGGGCACTGAATTACGCAAACATATTGCTACAACGTGAATTACGTTGAATTTATCTGAAAATGAAGTGGAGGATTTAGCAAATTTTATGGGTCATCATGAAAAAATTCATAAACGCCATTATCGGCAGTCGATACCAGCAATGGAGATTATTCGTATGACAAAGTTTCTTGAAGCAGCATTAGGGGAAAATATGTCACAACAGACCAATAATAGTGATTCAGGTATGTGTACCATTTATTTTATTATTTTATAAGCATATACATGAGTTTTTATAAAATGTATAAATAGTATTTTTCCTCTCTTTTTGTATATTTTTATTATATATATTTTCACAATAATTATCCTAATATTATATTATTAATAATAGAAGAGATGGTACAAGATACAAATAAAGATACTTCGAGTGAGGAATCGGACAGCAATACCGAAGCATGTACCTTAAAATCAAATAAGTCTTTCTCAATACAACCTAGAAACAAATTTTCTGAAACTTCCATAATAAATAAGCAACAGAAGTCTGAAAGTAAAAAAAAAAATTACACGTAAAAAACCTATAAATATTAATAACAAAAGTTCCGATTGTGGCGGATCGATATAGATCCGCACACACACAAGCGCGGCGCCGCTAGCCGAGCCGCCGCCGCTCGCCGAGCCGCCGCACAACCGCGAGAGCCTCCGCGCGACGCCGTACCGTGGCGCATTCGCGGGGGGGTTTTCTCGCGAGAAAACCCTAATTAAGCAGCAATAAAAGGCAGACCCAGCGAGGGATCTGACACTCTCGCACACCGCTGCTCTGGTGTTAGTGGCGACTTTTAATAAAAAGCCCTAATACCAACAGCAGTACAAACAGCACCTCTAGGCGCTACTCCTCGCACTGAAGAAGTGCGCCGCGCTGAAGAAGCGCGCCTCGCTGAAGAAGCGAGCCTCGCACTGAAGAAGTGCGCCGCGCTGAAGAAGCGCGCTTCGCTGAAGAAGCGATACCTTGCGCTGAAGAAGTGCACCCCGCTGAAGAAGCGGTACCTTGCGCTGAAGAAGTGCACCTCGCTGAAGAAGCGATACCTTGCGCTGAAGAAGTGCATCCCGCTGAAGAAGCGGCAACGAGGCCACCAACAACTGTACCAGCAGTTTGGAGACAGCTCCCCAGAGGCCGAGGCAGAAGGTCCATCCGGTCAGACGCCGCGGACACGGACACCCTCACCAACGCGGGCTGGGACGCCGTCCCCGCCTTTGTGGGAATCTCTCTCAGCGCCAGCATCTGCGGCGACCGACGTATTCATCACAGCGCCGTGGAAGCTCCCAGCGAAGAAGGACACGTCGTCCCCAGAGCAAGGGACTGAACGCGACGGCTCGACGAGCCACAAGACGCAAGGAACAATCTCCAAACACACACACGTACACATACACACACGTGTAGCACACACCAATAAATGATTCTTGTTATTTGTTAAAAACTGCGAGTGTCACTTCACCCTCCCCGCGAGCGACCGATCACGCATAAAAGAGGCAACCGCCCAACACGCAACAATACCCCAAACCGATGAAAATTCTCCCCCAAATAAGAAGAAACGTCGCAGTAGTAAATTTATTTTTATTTTATATAGTTTTCATAAACTTATCAAATAACAGTGTATTTCTTTCAGTGAAAGTTATGCTATATTAGAATACTTGATACCATGTTAAGAGACTGGCTATGAAAAGAAAAGATAGGTTGGTCAAATTCTCTTTCCAGATAGCACAAAGAATTACAGAAGAATTAAAAAAGAATTCAGTCGTATGTTATCAATTCTGTTCATTTTCAGTTCATTTTCAGATGCAAAAAGAATTCTTTTCACTAAACTGAACTTTGAAGAATTCTTATTGCATCTGAAAATAAACTCAAGATTGGTAACATATGAATGAATTCTTTTTGAATTTCTTTTTTAATTCTCTGTACTATCTGGGATGACTATGTATAAACAAAATAAATATATGATTTTTTTCCTAGGTGGTCAACAAAATTTTTTATAACTTTTTTTTTAATTTGCGGATAAAGTTGCAGAAAAGATTATTTTAGTGTATTTTGCGTATTTTAATACTGCAAAATGTGGCGTGTTGAAAAAATTTTATTGGTACAAAAATTAAGTATATTATGATTTTTAGTTTTCCTTTGAGAATTTGTGGTGAAACAAATCAAAAATTGTGACACAAATTCCTCAAAATTGTAATGTGATAAAGCATTTTGATAACTGGGATTATATTTAGCATCTAAAAAGTTATATAACATGATTATTCTTGTTCTTATGCTTTTTTGTTGAACAATATAATAGAAAAATAAAGAAAAGGAATATAAATAAAATTGTAGAGCTCACTTGTAAAAAAACTCACTTGTATGCAAGTTTACTTTGTATTTAAAAAGTCACCAATTTCTACCCTTTTATAGTAAGCAATAGGGACATACTTCATATAGGAAATAATGAATATATTCCATGTTAATTAATAACTAATAGTATTTTTTTTTTCAAATATATATAGGGAAATATTAAAATAAATTAAATTATAATAAAAATTCAAACATATATTAATTTTCTTTGTGATCGGTAACTTATTCCTATTTACTTATCTAACTTAAGTAATTAGAATGTATATATTTGGACTTATTAGAATTTACATTAATATCTTTCTAAATATAAAAAAAGAGAATATTTACAATTAATTATAAATATATGTTTAGAACACATACAAGTAAGTTTCTTGCTGCATAATTTATTATCTTTTATATTTTCTTTTTTCAAATTTCCATCTTATAAATTTCTCATTAGACAAGAAACGAATACCTTGTTTATAGAAAATAAATTAAGATGTTTACTGCTGATACAAATAGCAACAACATCTTAGCCTGTATTTATTTTTATATATTATTATTATATACATTTCTATAATTATAACTTTTGTTATATCTTTGTTAATTAAAGGAAATTTTAAGGAAATTTTCATTAAGGAGCAATATTTACTTTGAAGTATTCAGTACTTTAAAGTGTGTAAATCCGGGAGAGAGAGAGAGAGAGAGAGAGAGAGAGAGAGAGAGAGAGAGAGAGAGAGAGTGGGACAGAATGGGAAAGGAGGAGAGCGGGAGAGGGGGGAGAGAGAGATCTTAGTATAAATAAATAGAAATTTACATTAAATTCAAGTGGACTATTGTTCTTTACAATTTTTATCCAAGAGAGCGAACGTATGATGTCAATAATTTTAATAGTATCTTATTTATTTTGTAGTATCTCCGTTTGGTCCAATAAAAAGAAAAGCCTGGACGGAAGAAGAACGTAATACAATATTGAAAGAACTTCAAGACAAAATTACCATTTCACAGTTACCATCTAGTAAGAAAATTTTGTACGTAAAAGAGAAAAATAAATGTTTAGCCAATCGGTCTGTTGCTCAAATTAAAACGTGGATACATAACTATATATCTGGCAAAATTAAACACTTAAATGCATAAATATTGATTTAACGATATAAATAAGGAGCAATATTTATCGAGTTAGAATATATAAATATATATAACTGTAATTAAATCACATATATACGAGGTGTGGCTATTAAATAACGAGACTGACGCTGTAAAACATTTTATTTTGATTTCATACATTTTTACTTATTATCACCTTCAATATACACCCCTCCTCTATCCCTACAACGCTCCATGCGAATCTTCCATTGTTCGAAGCAGTGCTGGAAGTCTTCTTCTGTCAGCTCCTTCAGGACGCGTGCCGCTTTCTCTTTCACAGCTTCAACGGACTCAAATCTTGTTCCTTTTAAGGTAGATTTCATCTTAGGAAACAGATAGAAGTCGCACGGCGCAAGATTTGGCGAATAAGGCGGATGGTCTAAGACTGGGATGCTGAACTTGGCTAGAAACCTCTTGACAATGCGGAATGAGCCGGCGCATTGTCTTGGTGGAGAACCCATGACTTGT
>NW_022639775.1:106873-109014 GCF_010583005.1 Odontomachus brunneus | reverse complement strand
GGATGGTCTAACACTGGGATGCTGAACTTGGCTAGAAACCTCTTGACAGACAATGCGGAATGAGCCGGCGCATTGTCTTGGTGGAGAACCCATGACTTGTTCCTTCCACAATTCGGGTCGTTATCAATTAATACAGTTTCAGCAATCGCACGAATACTTAACCGACGGTCAGATCGAATCAGATTACCGATTTTTTCGATATTGTCATCCGTTTTTGACGTGGAAGGGCGACCCGGGCGTGAATCATCTTGAACGTCTTCTCGGCCATCTTGAAAACGCTTAAACCACTCAAAAACACGTGCGCGCGATAAACATTCATTGCCATACACTTCTTTCAATAAATTATATGTTTCAGTAGCAGTTTTTCCAAGTTTCATGTGAAATTTCACAACAATTCGTTGCTCTACTGTTACACTTAACATTTTTCCGGCGAAAAAAAAAAACAACTCTAATGCGAATAAAGGCTACGGCTATACTGATTTGTTTACAGAAGCGAGAGGCACTGCATTCGAAAGAGAAGGCTTCACGATAACAGCTGTGGCTTGCTGGCGTTTGGCGCATGCGCACTTCTTCTGTAGCAGCGTCAGTCTCGTTATTTAATAGCCACACCTCGTATATTATTATTTTGTCAATATTTATATAGTATAACATAGAATAAACATTTCATAGCTTAATATTTCTGTTAAAATAACAATAATATTAATTACGGCAAGTAAAAATTTAATAATCCTCTATCAAAATTAGAAAAGAAATATTTATTATATACGCATAGCAATAATTAGATATAAATTTGCGTTTCATAAAAAAATAATTTTAAAGAAGTAATATCAATTTTGGGTGATAAAAATTTTAATTAATGTTAATGTTAAATTTCAATTTAACTAAAAATATTAATTAAATATTAAGTTATGTTTTCAAACAAATATTGGCAAAATAATGATATATGAATGATTTACGTATATTTAGTTATACATATATATATTTAGTTATATATATATTCTAACTAAACACTGCCACTTATTCATGTTTATGATTTTTATATAGGACAAAGTCTAAAGTATAGTACAAAGTCTAAAGTATAAAATAGAATACAAAGTAAAATACAAAATAAAATACCAAGTCTGAAGTACAAAATAAAGTAGTACAAAGTCTAAAAGTGATAAGCTTATGTTAAAAAATAATATATAAATGATTGTTTTCTATCTTGAGTGAATACAATATACAAAATATCTGACGATAACATACCCAAATTGCACAGAGAATTAAAAAAGAACTCAGTCGTATGTCGCTAATTCTGAGTTTATTTTTAGATGCAAAAAGAATTCTTTTCACTGAACTCTGAACTCTGAAGAATTCTTTTTTCATCTGAAAATAAATTCAGAATTGGTAAGATACGAAATTCTTGACAACAAAAAGAAGAGCCTGGACGTATTGAACATACTGAATTCTTTTTGAATTTTTTTAAATTCTCTGTGTTATCTGAGATATACTTTTTCGTGCACGTGTATATTAGGTCAAATTGAACAAAAAATCCCTCTATCTTTTTGTGAATAACCATGTTTAATTTTTAACTATTAATTAAAGAAAATTAACGAATGTGATCATATGCCATATAGTAGGTAAACTGATGGTGACGTTTGCTGCCGTGTATTTGCATATTATGTCAAACTGAACTAAAAAATCTTCTATCATTTTGCGAATGATCAGTAAATTATTAGTTATTAATTAAAAAAAAACTGATGCATGATTGTGCGCGTTACCAATTTTCTTTAATTGATAATTAAAAATCTGATTATTTGCAAAATGATAGAGAACTTTATTTGATCTAAGAGGACTCAGTTTGATCTAATTTATAAGTATACGATGGCAAATGTCGCTATTATAACTTATTTTATTGCGCGTAATCATCTTTGCTAATCTGCTTTAATTAATAACTAAAAATTTTACGTAATTCACATAATGGTAGAGAAATTTTTTGTTCAGTTTGACCTTATTTATGTACACGAAATGAGTATATGCTATCGTCAGACACACTGTATAGAATGAATATACAGGGTGAATATTATATACCGGAACACCTGAATATCTCGAAAACAAAGCGTTGTATAAAAAAATGTTAAATACAAAAGTTGTAGGGTTTA
>NW_022639775.1:91666-106863 GCF_010583005.1 Odontomachus brunneus | reverse complement strand
TAAAGAGCGTAACTTTGAAGCCTCTTAACTCGAAAAGTACTTAACGAAAAAATACTTAAGTATAGTGTTTTGGAAAGCTCTCGAGATAAGCTACAAGAATATACAATAAAAAATGGGGGTATCTATTTAAAAACACCATTGTGACCTTGACCTGATCTTTATGACGCAACTCAAGATCAAACTGCTAATATCATAAAATAGATCTTTTTAAATCCTACAACTTTTGTATTTAACATTTTTTTATACAACGCTTTGTTTTCGAGATATTCAGGTGTTCCGGTATATAATATTCACCCTGTATAGAATGATAATAAAATTAATTTTTTTTTTAAGTTTGGATATGAATAATTCGTATAGCAAGAGTCACTCACAAAAAAGAAATTTTGTTAATGGTAGCGCATTTATAGTTATTCAAAAAATTATTTAAGGAAAAAACAAAAGAGAAATTTATTTTTTTTGTTATTCATCAACAAAATTATAATCTAGATTTATGATATAATATGATCATCTAGATAATGATATATAACAAAATTCTAAATTTTTACATTTATATTTATAATTATAAAATAAAATGTTTAGTTTGTGCATATAACTATAAATACTCATATTATCGTTATAGTGTAGTTTATCTAACATTACAACGTTTTTTACTTTATAGATAAACAAATAATTATTTTATATTTACGCTAAAATAAAATATTACACTTGTGTTAGTTTTTGATGGAAGGTGTTTTGTTTCTTTAAATTATTACATTATATTTCTGTAAAATTTATGTTATATTCTGTAAAATTACATTACATTTAATTACATTACAATAAAATATAATTTCAGTCTGTAAAATATAATTTCAATAGCATTAATGTTGCCTTTTTTTAAATAGAAAAGTGAAAATGCATGTGCCTTTTCTGAGCTCTTGATGACTAATCATAGAACATAAAATCTGCGTTCAGAGAACGCAACGGTTGAGTAAGCGTTCACTGTCATTGGAATATTTCTTTAGATTTATCTTGGATCTGAAATAACACTTTGATCAAAGGCCATATTTATTCAACGGTTTCACATTCAATGTGTTTTCTAAGAGCATTTAAAGATACATTTGGTCTTTGTGCACTTGATCACCTGGAGAGATACATTATATAGTTAAGTGTACTTTTATATATGCGTTCAGAAAATATAAAGAATGTAAAACCGTGGAATAATTATCGTTTTTGATTAAAATCTTCTTTTAGCTCTAAGATAAATCTAAAGAATTATTTTAGTTATTTCACAGTGTAATATTTAAAGGAAACATTATTATAATACTTAAAGAAAAAATAAAATTGTTTATTAATTGATACTATTATAAAATTAAAGAATATTAGTCTATAAAATTAAAGAATATTAGTCTATAAAATTAAAGAATATTAGTCTATACTTTAGCGAGCAACATTAGAGTATGTAAATTAGGATAGAACAATAGTTTACTGTTCTAATAATAGTTTCTTAATAGTTTAATAGTTCTTCTTAATAGTTTATTTCTTTTTCAGCAGTAAACATGTTTATTCTTTTAATTTTATCTTTTACTTATTCTATTTTATTCTACCTATTCTCTATCTTAATTTATTCTAATATTACTCATTAAAGCTAATTATACACAGATTACCTAGATAGCACAGAAAATTCAGAAAGAATTTATTCGTATGTCATTAATTATGAGTTCATTTTTAGGTGCAAAGAGAATTCTTTTCAGTGAACTGCACTCTGAAGAATTCTTTTTGCATATAAACTCAGAATTGATGATATCCCAGACAGCACATAATATTTTTCGATATTTTAAAATATTTTAAAAATATTTAAAATATTTTTAAAATACTTTAATATATTTTAAAAATATTGTGTGTTGTCTGGGATACCACTGAATTCTTTTTGAATTCTCTGTGCTATCTGGGACCGTTTTCGCTTGAAACAGATTTTGATTGTTCCAAGAGCGATTAAACCAAGGTTCTTGAAGTGCGATTCTTCACGGCGTGCAAATCAGATACGCAAAAAATCTATAGTTTGAATGAGATACAAAAAATCTATAGTTCACGTATACTATAGATTTCGCATGTGCATCTCATTCACATATCGTCAGGAATTGATCTCCAGCACAACGCGCGATGCAATTCGTGACGCATGATATCCAATAAACTTATAGCTTTTTCGGAATAACAATACAATCATTAAATATCATGTATCACATCGCACATCGCATTAGGTCTAGAATAAAACTCTGCGCACAATGGAGAAAATATTAGAAATAAGAATAAATATTAAATATATTTTTTACTCAAAATAAATTATTTTTCATATATAATGTTACGTCATTTTTATTATTTGCAATTTATAATTTGCGGCATGTTAATTTATTCAGTTTCTTTGTTTTATATCAAATAATTCCTAAATTAAGTTATTTAATATTTATTTCTACTTCTAATATATGCTCCATTGTGCGCGGAGAAGCAACCAATCAGCGCTATTCTGCTCTTTTCTATCAGGCTGCTTTTCTTGATTAATTGGTTGCTTCTATGACGCATTCTCTATTCCACAGTTCTATTACGCACTGTGTAATTCCACCCTAACAATTTAAGCCAATGGCACACGCTGCTTGTTTTCGTGCTGGTTTAGTTGCTGGATGAAAATATGCATATTCTGTTCCGATTAGTGTATTTCTAAAGATGACTGTAATAATCAAAACAGAATATTTCCAAACAAACACCGTAATGAAAACAAACGTTCGTTTTATTGTAAAAAGAAGAGAATCCCAGATGCGCACATTGACAAACGGACACATCCAATCATATGTCGTTGTTTATAGAGTCTTTAGAATATCTCTAGGCATATGGCGTTGTGTGTGGCTGTGTCCGTTTGTCAATGTGCGCATCTGGGACATTTCCGTAGAAAGTCCAGTAAAGCTAATTATATTTACTATAGATCTTAGATCAGTATAAGTGGAACTTTCTTGCGTGAAACCTTTTATTCGTGTTAGATACAGACTAATGAACCTAACGCATGAGCTTATGATCAGAATGTCGATTAGCCTAACTTCGCCGAGACCCTTTTATATGTCCTAGAAGGACCTTTTAGAATTTTCGGGAGAATATTTTCGAGTGTAGATATTATAATATTACAATGGAATTTCCGGATAACAATATATAAACAAAATATGACTAGCCTACGAGAATCATCTCGGAATGCGTCTAATAGTTCTTGCACACAGGACGCAGTAATGCTTGCTGCGCGGTAGAAGTTCGTGCGATAGCCAATCAATATGCTGCTTTCCGTAATAACATTCTAGCTCTTACGGAAAATAACATATTGATTGGCTGTCGCGTGGACTTCCGCCGTGCGGCAAACATTACCGCATCCTGTGTGCAAAAGCTATTAGACGCATTCCGAGATGATTCTTGTGTACAGGAGCCATAATTTTGATTAAAGTGTCATAGAACTACCCACGCAGGAGCGGTCTGGAGAAACGGGAGATAAAAAATGGGAAAAGAATATAGAGAGAGAATATAGATAAAGAAAAGATAGGTACTAAGGGACGCTGCACACGAATTGACATAACAGTAACATAAGACGTACCGTAAGAATTGACCAATCACTTTGATTATCGTCGAACCGTAAGGTCGCCATTTTTGTAAATACTCGACTGTAATTAGCCCATTTTTACGTCTATTTTTATCTTACGTTACTGTTAAGGTACCTTTACATTGGAGCATTGAGCGTCGAGCGTTAAAGTGGTAACCAATCAACATGCCACTTTCCGCAAGAACTACAAGTATACTTCTGGGACTTGACACGTTGATTGGCTAACGCTTTAACGCTTGACGCTGGAATTGCATTGGCATCTTTATGTCAATTTATGTGCGGCGCCCCTAATTCGTGGCACGTGATAGTAAACGTAACTTGCATCGACCAATCACATCTCTCATTTGAATAGCTGATATTTATTTAAATATTGCTTATTTAAGCAATAATGGGCCTTCCACACCGGACGCGACGCGTGATGCGCGACGAGCGATATCCAATAGGGAAACCCCCAGATAGCACAGAGATGAACAGAAGTTCCTAGAGAATTCATTTTAAAGAATAGATATAGAACTAGAAAAATAAATACTCGAAGAATTCTTGAAGAATTAACTACAATAAGTTTGTCTTGAAATATTCCTTCGGATTTCATTATAGCGAATACTTCGCGACTTAATTCCTAGAACACTTTGAGAATTTGTGAGGAATTAGAGCTAAGGCAGAAAAAGAGACGTAAGCGTCACAATCGTAAACGTAAAGAAAGACAAAGAAAAGCGTAAACGTAAGGCTTTACAAATATTTTCTTTATAGCAACTTTTGCGTTTATATGCAGTACATGCCAGTGAGTGTATAATAATTGATTTACATATTTACGTATAAATTGTTTAATTTATTGTTATTCACAATTATTTATATTTTGAAGTATTAATTATATAGTTTTATATAATAGGGCAATTGAAAGAAAGGGAATTGGTGTTAAAATAGTTTTTCATATATAAAATGTTCACTTGTATCAATAATAAATAGATTTATACGAAGTATATTTTATCCTTAAGTTTGTATTCATGTTTCTAAAATTCATATATAGTTCTAACAAAATCGCATTATTTGAAAGCCGTTTCTTCCTGGATTTTGAATTAAATATTTGAAAGTGCGCTTTATTTACATTTGAAACTCAGTTAGAACAGTATATAGCAGCAAAAAATGATCGTTGATTGACGTCAAAATATCAAATAGACGTTGAAATCGTTAATTTGATATTATTTTGACGTCAATCAACGCATCATTTTTCACTAGGTATATAGATGTCACAAACATGAAGTCTTAAATAGCTCAGTGGAGAGAATGGTTGTCTGGCAAGCGGAAGACCCGAGTTCCATCCCAGCCGAGTCTGATGTTTTTCATCTCATATGGCATTAAAAGTGGACATCTACAGATACACACATGTTCCCCCAGCCAAAGTTTCTAATCTTTCTTTCGTACGGATGCAATAAAATTTATTAAATCCGAAGAAATCTTTTTGAGTTGAAGTAATTATATATGAATACTCTAAGAAGTTCTGAGGAACTTCAATCATGGTGTATGTAACTTCTTAAATCATTCTTATAGTATCCTTCCACGAATTCCTAAGGAAGTACAATTCAGGAAAGGAGAAAACTTTAGGAACACTTAAAGAATTCATCGTGCTATCTGGGAAGTTTCTAATAGAGAATTCAATTCTCCATTGGAAAGCTGTTCTCCTACTGGATATCGTTCGTCACGCGTCGCGCGTCGAGTCCAGTGTGGAAGGCCCATAAGACGTAAGCAGTAAGCAAATTGACCAATCACAGTCGTTGATTCTTAAACCATAAGAAGAATCAGTGATTGTAATTAGTCAATTTGCCTACTGATTACTTACTGCTTAATTTCTCTTACTGCTTACGTTTTTCTGTGTGCCTTAGCTCTTAGCTCCACACACAAATTGACATAACAGTAACGTAAGACGTAAAAATTGACCAATCACTTTGAGAATTGTCTAATTGTAAGGTTGCCATTTTGATGAATACTCGATCGTCAATTCTTACGGTACGTCTCAAGCTGAAGTCCCATGATATATATTTTCCTTGTACCGCGTAAATGCGTAACCAATAAATTGCGACGTTTAGTATTTCTGTTGGAACTTCTAAAAGAATAGAAAGATGTAATTGGTTACGCGGTTACGCATTACGCGAAAATATGTGCCATGGGACTCCACCCTTACGTTACAGCTACGGAAATTTGTGTGTGGAGGCGCTTAGGTCCGTTCTACAATACGTCGTATGTCGCTGTCGGATGCAGCCAATGGGCCAATCAGAGGATTTGTTTTTCGAGAATGAGTTCTCTTTATTGGCCCATCGGCTGGATTCCAACATCCGACAGCGACATACGACGTATTCTAGAACAGACCTTAAGACCGTGGCACACAGAATAACTTAAGCAGTAAGACGTAAACAGTAAGCAGTAAGACGTAATCAGTAAGCAAATTGACGAATAACAGTCGTATATTCTTTGATCGTAAGAAGAATTAACGACTGTGATTGGTCAATTTGCTTACTGATTACGTCTTACTGCTTACGTTTTTCTGTGTACCACTAGCCTTAATATGATTATAAAGGCATATCAAAATGGATAAGGCACATAACACTTCTATTAATTCATCAGAAAACTAAAATGATGTTTTTAAATAATTTTTATATTAATCGAATTTTTTATTTATTAAAATAGAAATTACATTTTCCAAAATACTAAATCATTATTCATAATTCACTGCAATTATGCATGATATTATGTATGACTAGTTAATCATGTTAACAGTAACAGATGCATATAATAAATAGGGAGCGTCCCAGATGCGCACATTGACAAATGGACACAGCCAACCACAACGCCGTATGAACAGAGTTATTCTAGAGACTCTATAAGTAACAACGTATGATTGGATGGGTCCATTTGTTAATATGCGCATTTGGGACTCATTTAATAAATACATTAAGTAAAATTTGCTATTACAGAAATAATAGAAACAGTTAATTTTGACATTATTTTAAATAATTACTTTAATAATTATGTTATGCTCAGTTTTCAAATGTAGGCTTGGAGTTTGAATTTTCATACCAGTTCTGAAAACATGTACATATCACGCAATGGCAACTTTCGGGACATTATCATTTTCAATAACATCCGCAATAAAAATTGAGTCTGATGCAATATTCGAAAATGATGTAAACATTATTATTATTAAGAAAATGTTACAGATAATATATATATATATATATAATGGCAAATTTACAAAATATTATGTCCTGAAAACTACCATTCAATAAAATTAAATAACAATAAAAAGGCATAATTCAGGACATCGTTGTATTTGTATCATTTACACATATTAAACGCTATATAGTGAAATCAGAATTATTTTATTCCTCTTCCTCAAACGTATTTCTGTTAATAGGAAACAATTATGTACGATTATAGTGTAACACATACAAAATAAAAAAATGTCCTGAAAACTGCCAACTTATATATAATTAAATTGGTCAAAGAAAATAGGGTATATATAAGAAAAAGCAAGTACAACCTGGTTTATATGCCCTGTATAATTTGAGATAATAAAATTAGGTAGTATAAAAATGTCCCGAAAACTACCCCTGGACACACACACACACACATACACACACACACACACGCACACACACGCACACGCACACGCGCACACACACACACACACACACACACACACACATATATATATATACATATATATATACATATACAGGGTGTCCCGAAGTCCCATGATGACCCTTGGTGAGAACGTAGAACGGATTGAGGTGAGCAAGAAAGTCCTGTGCCGTTTTGCGATATTTCGCAATAGTTTTTGAGAAATTAATTATTTTGTCTCAACAAATCAGCGTACAGAAAGCGGCAGCGGAAAGAAAGATGCCTTCGGCCGACGTGCGACCGCGACATTCGCGAATCGTATCTCGCCGCATCCCTCCGCCCATAGCTACAAGACATAGACTCGCTATGTCTCGTAATCTGATCGGTAATGCAGAGGGCACGAAAGTTAACTCGCGCAAACAACGTAGAAGTCGACGGCAATTCGACTGCATCCCGAATCGACCGCTCTCCATCTTGGGAAACAACTAGTTCAAAACAACTATTATTATTTTTATAATTACATTATAACACATAACTTTCATTTGTTGTCCAAATAATAATATATTATTAAGCAAAACTAGAGAGATTAAAAGTATATTAAAAAATATTTTTATATAACAATATTAGATACATACGTGAATCATTTTTTAAATTATCGTGTGTAACGCTTCTTCTTTCTATCGCCGGATTTCGTTCGCCGGAATCCGGGTTAGCGTGAGGGATGATGAGAGAGAGCGCGGTTGATATTTACAACTTAGATTTATTCATGACATCTGAAAGAAATGTTATGTACAACGCATTATTTACAGTGTGTATAGATGCTATAGTCGTAGTGCAGAAGGTACGCCTACGGCACGCGGAGCGACGGTTGCGGTGGCAACGTACCCGGTCGCGGGGGAGTGCGGTCGCGTTGACATGCGATTCCCCAAGAGTTAGGAACAACAATCGAATGAATCGGCAACACGGTCGTCGATGTTGGGGACGATGTTCCCAAGGAGTCAGGAGCAACGATCGATTGAATCGGCAACACGGTCGTCGAAATTGGGAACGATGTTCCCCAGGAGTCAAGAGCGACGATCGATTGAATCAGCAACACGGTCGTCGAGGTTGGGAACAATGTTCCCCAGGAGTCAGATGATCGATTAAATCGGCAATACGGTCGTCGAGGTTGGGAACGATGTTCCCCAGGAATCAGGAGCGACGATCGATTGAATCGGCAACACGGTCGTCGAGGTTGGGGACGATATTCCCCAGGAGTCAGACGATTGATCGAATCGGCAACACGGTCGTCGAGGTTGGAAACGATGTTCCCCCAGGAGTCAGGAGCGACGATCGATTGAATCGGCACCACGGTCGTCGCGGTTAGGAACGATGTTCCCCAGGAGTCAGAAACGACGATCGATTGAATCAACAACACGGTCGTCGATAGGATGCAAAAGAGGGGATGACGATTGAATCAGCAACATGTTCATCCAAGAAGATGGGGATGGCGGCGGTTGAATCGGCAACTCGTCACCAGGAGGGCGTCGTCAGGGATGTTCTCCCTAACCGATCTTGGCTGACACCGGTCGACGACTCTTGCCGGTAGCGGCTGAGTGTCCCCTTTATATCGTATCTGCTCGCAAAATTTAACCGCGAGAAGAAACCGCGG
The DNA here is from genome assembly GCF_010583005.1 of Odontomachus brunneus. Classification (NCBI taxonomy): domain Eukaryota; kingdom Metazoa; phylum Arthropoda; class Insecta; order Hymenoptera; family Formicidae; genus Odontomachus; species Odontomachus brunneus. The sequence goes on along the minus strand of NW_022639775.1, from coordinate 97,987 downwards.
TATCCGGCCGGCGCCATGTACCGGCGCCGTACCGAGTTAGCGCATGCCGAAGTTGTGACTTGCGCCGACGGGGGGATGGGGAGAGGTTCAACGCTAACAGTAGTTAGATACATATATATATATATATATATATATTTGTCTTAGAGGAACTATAAAAAGCGAACAACGGTGAACTATATATAAAAATTATATAAACTATATGAACGCAATAAAGATAAACCAGAAAGAAAAAGTAGCGGGACAGGTGTTTCGTTACACATAAAATTTCTTTACTTCATGTTTTGCACATAAACATATGACAATAATGTGTCATAAAAGCTCTCAAAGAAAAAACTAAAACTATTGCACATATTTTCATCTGGATAAAAATATTTTGCTGAAATATTCTCTCAATTGATTCCATTTTATCAATATATGCAATTTTCAGTTAAATTCAGTAAATTTTATCATTTATGATGAATTATATAAGGTGTAGTAAAAATAAATCCATTATTTTTGCATGAAATTGAACGCTTTATTTAGCATAGTTAGAATGATCCGATTTAGGTCAAATATGCACCGTCTTGTTCGATAACTTGTTGCTATTTTGAAGGTAATTCCATTATGCCTCTCTCATAGAAGCCCTTGTTCAAATTGGCAAGAAACTGGGACAGTCGATTTTCACAAGCTTCTCTTGAGGCGAATTTTTCACCAGCAAAATCATTTGCCATAGACAGGAACAGGTGGTAATCACTTGGTGTCAGGTCCGGACTATAAGGTGGATGCATAAGAACTTCCCAACCAAGCTCCCAGAGCTTCTGGCGAGTCATTATCGATGTGTGTGGCCTGGTGTTGTCCTGATGGAACACAATTTCTCTCCTATTGGCCAAAGCTGGCCGCTTCTGGGCGATTGATTCCTTCAGACAGTCCAATTATTGACAGTACAGGTCCGAATTAAGAGTCTGGCCGTAGGGGAGCAGCTCATAGTGGATGATTCCCTGCCAATCCCACCAAACACACAGCAAAGCCTTCCTGACCGTCAATCCTGGCTTGGCCACCGTTTGCGCCGGCTCACCGCGTTTCGACCACGACCGTGTTCGCTTGACGTTGTCGTAAGTGACCCACTTTTCATCACCAGTCACCATCCGCTGCAGAAATGGGTTGATTTTGTTGCGATTCAGCAGCAATTCGCAGATGGAAATTCGGTCCATGAGGTTCTTTGCGTTAACTCATGTAGCACCCATACATCGAGCTTCTTTTTGTATCCAGCCTTATTCAAGTGGTTCTAAACAGTTTCTTATGCAATGTTTAGCTCCTGGGAAATCGAAACAGTGCTACATGACGGTCGGACTCGACGATTTCCATTATTTTATCGACATTTTCGACAATTGGTCTTCCAAAGCGTGGTACATCTTTGACATCAAAATTACCAGAACGGAATCGACGAAACCAAAATTGCGCGTGATTGGCTGTTACAGTATCAGGACCATAAACGCTATTCACATTTTCAGCCGCCTGGCTTGCGTTTTCGAAGAAAAACTGTAAAATATGGCGTATTTTCTTTTTGCTGGTGTCCATCTTTGACGCGCGCTCAAAAAATACTGAGTCAAACAATCACAAAACTGTCTGAAATGTTTTTTTAGTACGAAATCTTATATTTCTAACGCCATCTAGCATAAACCGATTGCACTTATACAACGCGAGATACACATGACTAAAGCCATCTATTGGAAAAATAATGGATTTCTTTTTTAAAACACATTATATTAAATTGCATAATAAAAATTATTATTTATTTTTAAATATTTTTCATTGCATATTTCAATAATTTTTCAGTAACTTTTATTTTACTATTCATCAAATTCCTAATATATTAGTACGAATATAAAGAAAGTTAATGTATAGCGTTTGTTTAGGATCGAAAAAAGAAAAGAAAGGGACAATGTGTTTATTATTGATATCGCGTTTGGTAATTTTCTGGAGAACTCTCGAAGCTTTCAATAACGAGCTGTGAGATTCTTCCAAAATATTTAGCGGCCTTAAGTCGTTGCGATCGCTCCGATCAACCACGTGGCAACTGCGTGATCTCGGTTCGATTCGCTCCTCGGCCGACGCGCTTCCCGAACCTAACGTGCGTCGATTTGGCACATAAGAACCACGATTATATAAACATCGGTTTTAGCAACCGATTTTAGTAACGGTGACACTCAAATTCGAAAGCGACCAATACCGTCTTGCCACCGTCGGCCGTTAGACAGTTAAATAGCACACGAACTCTAAGACCAAGCAGACTGCGAATTATTTTTAAACAGTACCAGTTTTTCTGTCGAAGTCATCGCACATTCTCAGTTTCTCAATTTCACGTTCCAATTCTTTCACTATCAGGAATTAGATTCCGCGTGCGTAACTCGTGCTTCGAGATCACATTCGTCGATTTTGTTAACGTTTTTGTTTAATTAAAAGTAACTTTAGGAAGTAAAAAAAATCGCCTAAAACCCACGATATCTCGTCTGCGTTCTTAATACGAGTGCATTTCTTAATCTGAAGAAGTGGCTCCTCTTGTCGCTAGCAAAATTCACGGGGCTATAATTGCGTGCGGGAAGAGTGTGGCTTCACTCCCGCAAATCCACGAATTAAATGTCGAGGTAAGGCGAGTCACATACATAAACAGTGGTCCTTCGAGCCGGATTCAAGGTGTGAACCTTTCTCAACGAACATCACGAGCGAGCACGTATCCAACCAGATACAGCTGCGCCGATTAATCCTCAGAGCTCTCGATAATTTCGAAAAAATTGGAAAGAGCAATCTGACTCTAGCTAAAGTGCGCTCACGGATCTCTACGCTGAAAGATACATGGAGTCGATTCCTTGACGGTCATGTGATACTCTGCAAGGTCATTTCTGAGACGTCGCAACCATCACTCGACTACTTCCGAGACGAAGTGTTTGAAACTACGGAAGACGTCTTCCATAGAATATTGGACTTCATGGCGGAAAATCTCGAAGAATTAGAACCGCCCGTAAGTCCGAACTCTTCACTCGAACACACGTTGTCCCGCGCTTCTAAGTCCGCATTATCCATCAATCATTTACCTCCCATCAGCTTGCCACCGTTCGACGGCACGTTTGAACAATGGGAGTCATTTCGAGATCGCTTTACCGCACTCATTATCGAGAATCGCGATCTCAGCAATGTAACGCGGATTAATTTCCTAACGTTGTATGTCACCGGTCGGGCTCGCGATTGCATTCGATATTTGGTAATTATCGGGTATAGGGGAGTCAGCTCCAATGACCTTGACCTTGACATATATTGTAGAGGTCACTCTCCTGAGTAACTCTCAGAAGGTTTTAGCCATCGCTCGTTGTTCGTTAAAAAGTTATAAACAAAAGAAGTTGCATAAAATGAGTATAATTTTTGGACACTGTATATACAAAAAACGATACTATGTACCGTTAAAGAGCAATATCGAATAATAACTGCAATATTGAACAACTAATAGGGGGCTGCACCCCGCGCACCCCCCCCCAAACTAACATAACCCAACCTATCGTCATATTAACATTAGAGTTGAACACTTTAATAAACAATGACTGACAATTAGGTTAGGTCAGGTTAGTTTTGAAGGGGGTACGGGGGGCGCAGCCCCCCCTAGTCGTTCGATATTGCAGTTATTATTCGATATTGCTCGTTAACGATACACAGTATCGTTTTTGTATATATAGTTTTTGCATGTCCAAAAATTATACTTATTTTATGCAACTTCTTTTGTTAATAACTTTTTAACGAACAACGAGCGACGGCTAAAACCTTCTGAGAGTTACTCAGAAGGATGACCTCCTGAATTGCGCTTACCGTTTACACACTATACTTAATGTACGCAGAACGGATATTAATGAAACTTACTAGATTTGAGGCTTTCACGGCCATTGATACAATGTCTAGATATAGCTTCCGGAATGGAGCCGTGTCTTGTATCAGCGATATGCCGACGTTTCGCAAACGTTGCAGTTTGCATCATCAGGGCTGAGAACTCTGATACTGTATCAGAGTTCTCAGCCCTGATGATGCAAACTGCAACGTTTGCGAAACGTCGGCATATCGCTGATTCAAGACACGGCTCCATTCCGGAAGCTATATCTAGACATTAATGAAACTTCTTTTGTTCATAACTTTTTAATAAACAATGAGCGACGGCTAAAACTTTTTGAATGTTACTCAGAGCAGTGACCTTGACAATATTTGTCAAGGTCAAAATCATTGGAGCTGACTTCCCCATACCCGATAATTACCAGCTTCTCTTTGCGATAAAGTAAAGATCGCCGTCGCTTCTATAAACAATGTGAATCGAAGCCCCGAACAACTTTGGGACGACATTCTCGTGCACATTATCGTCGGTATAGATCCGATAACACGCAAAGCATGGACTCTCCGAACAGGGAAAAACATGATCTACCGTCGTACGATGATCTCAGTCGATTTATTTCAACTCGCGTTCGAGCTCTCGAGAACTTTGCAACAGACTCTCCGAGCAAAATTATTTCCCGGGCCAGGTCAAAGGTCAGCGACCGCGTCTACTGTCGCTCAATGTCCTTTATATAAAGAACACCATCTGTTCATCACATGTCCGTTGTTCATCAAGCGAAATATAAATCAACACCGAGAATTAGTGTCGCGGCACCGCCGATGTTTTAATTGTCTAAGCGATAAACATTGGATCAAAGATTGCAAAAGCAAGTATTCGTGTCGCAAGTGTCAACGCAAGCACCATACACTTTTACACATGGAAGCGAGAGCGAGCGAAAAACCTCGATCCCCGGATTCGACCGCAGGCTCGTCGAGCATGATCGAATCCATTCCGTCATCATAAGCCGCCCCTCCGCACCTTGCCGTTAATTTGCTTCTCGCATCAACACGCGTTCGTTCTAATACGCAAGTGCTACTGGCTACCGCGTGGGTGACAGTTAGCGTCAAATCCGGTCGCTCCGTTACTGTCCAAGCCTTGCTCAATCAAGGCTCGGAAATTACATTTATTTCGGAGAATTTAGCTCAACTTCTCTGAGTTAAACGAGTGCGTATGCCCGTTACCGTGTCCGCCGTCGGCTGCGTTACCGCCGGTACCTTTCGGCATGCTGCGCACATTTCCGTTTCTCCTCGCATTCGCTAAGTCCAGTAATCTCTACTGTCGCTTCAATACTTCCCAGTCTCACGTCATACGCGCCAAAAAAATAGCGGATATTTCAGCCACGTGAAGTTAGCCCCCCAATATTCGAAAAAATATAATTTCTACACCTAATTCGTTTGCTCATCGTTTGCACATGTTTGCACATCAAGAATTTTCGTTTGCACACCTCTAATTTCAAAGTTATTGAAAAAACAATTTTGGGGGGGCCAACTTCACACTAGCCCTCTAACATTTTAAAAAGTAAACTTTCTTTAGTTCAAACGATTGCACATCGTTTGCATATGTTTGCACATCAACCTCCCCGCATCCACCACCTTGCCGTGGTGGGGGGCTCCGGCTGATCCATTGATGGTGGGCGGCAGTACCGTTGGCTTCGGCTGGTGGGAAGCCCCTTCCGGAGGATCGCTGGCTAAAAGTGGACAGGGTAGCGTAGGGACTGGGGGAACCCCTGAGGCTTCCACCGGTAGACTATGTGTGTCATGCAAGGCGGCCCGGGGAAGAGTAGAGGGTGTTCACGCGAGGTAGAGTTGTTATGTAGGTTGGACCGCATCTGCGGGGCTGGTTGCGAACGCGGTTTCGACTGCGTTTTCAAGCAGCGTTGCCCGCGGCGCCTGGGGAAAAGGGCATCTGGCGTTTCCTGGTGATACTGTCCGGAGGACGGGCAACACGGGCGCATGGGAGTTGGTGATAGTCGGCAACGAGGGACGCGCCGGTGATCTGTTATAGCATGTGGGTCGGGGGAAGTCCGCCTCGGCCCCATCCGGTGGGGATGGCGGGACAAGGGGGCAGTCTGGGCGAGACTTTCTCTCGCCGCAGCCACAAAGGTGGCAGTTGAGGGAATGGTGACGCTGGGGTGGGCGGGGGCGCGGGTAATGATGCACGCTCCTCGCCCTCTCCAGTGTCACCGATGTTGGAAGCTCGGCCACATCCGGGCGGCCCGCTCCGCGTCGATAGATAAGAGCGGGCTGTGCTATCGGTGTGGCCGAGCCGGACATATCGCGCGGGCCTGCAAAGAAAAAGCGGCCTGCGCGGTGTGCCGCGAGAAGGGGCGGGCCTCGGACCACCGAGTGGGCGGTCCTGAATGCCCGCTGGTCGGAGGTGGCCCTGCTGGCGGACGACCGGCGGGCCACCGCAGGGGCAGGCCGCCGAATGCGGCG
>NW_022639775.1:91416-91656 GCF_010583005.1 Odontomachus brunneus | reverse complement strand
TCCAAAAATTATACTTATTTTATGCAACTTCTTTTGTTAATAACTTTTTAACGAACAACGAGCGACGGCTAAAACCTTCTGAGAGTTACTCAGAAGGATGACCTCCTGAATTGCGCTTACCGTTTACACACTATACTTAATGTACGCAGAACGGATATTAATGAAACTTACTAGATTTGAGGCTTTCACGGCCATTGATACAATGTCTAGATATAGCTTCCGGAATGGAGCCGTGTCTTG
>NW_022639775.1:82698-90659 GCF_010583005.1 Odontomachus brunneus | reverse complement strand
CCCCCCAATATTCGAAAAAATATAATTTCTACACCTAATTCGTTTGCTCATCGTTTGCACATGTTTGCACATCAAGAATTTTCGTTTGCACACCTCTAATTTCAAAGTTATTGAAAAAACAATTTTGGGGGGGCCAACTTCACACTAGCCCTCTAACATTTTAAAAAGTAAACTTTCTTTAGTTCAAACGATTGCACATCGTTTGCATATGTTTGCACATCAACCTCCCCGCATCCACCACCTTGCCGTGGTGGGGGGCTCCGGCTGATCCATTGATGGTGGGCGGCAGTACCGTTGGCTTCGGCTGGTGGGAAGCCCCTTCCGGAGGATCGCTGGCTAAAAGTGGACAGGGTAGCGTAGGGACTGGGGGAACCCCTGAGGCTTCCACCGGTAGACTATGTGTGTCATGCAAGGCGGCCCGGGGAAGAGTAGAGGGTGTTCACGCGAGGTAGAGTTGTTATGTAGGTTGGACCGCATCTGCGGGGCTGGTTGCGAACGCGGTTTCGACTGCGTTTTCAAGCAGCGTTGCCCGCGGCGCCTGGGGAAAAGGGCATCTGGCGTTTCCTGGTGATACTGTCCGGAGGACGGGCAACACGGGCGCATGGGAGTTGGTGATAGTCGGCAACGAGGGACGCGCCGGTGATCTGTTATAGCATGTGGGTCGGGGGAAGTCCGCCTCGGCCCCATCCGGTGGGGATGGCGGGACAAGGGGGCAGTCTGGGCGAGACTTTCTCTCGCCGCAGCCACAAAGGTGGCAGTTGAGGGAATGGTGACGCTGGGGTGGGCGGGGGCGCGGGTAATGATGCACGCTCCTCGCCCTCTCCAGTGTCACCGATGTTGGAAGCTCGGCCACATCCGGGCGGCCCGCTCCGCGTCGATAGATAAGAGCGGGCTGTGCTATCGGTGTGGCCGAGCCGGACATATCGCGCGGGCCTGCAAAGAAAAAGCGGCCTGCGCGGTGTGCCGCGAGAAGGGGCGGGCCTCGGACCACCGAGTGGGCGGTCCTGAATGCCCGCTGGTCGGAGGTGGCCCTGCTGGCGGACGACCGGCGGGCCACCGCAGGGGCAGGCCGCCGAATGCGGCGGCGACGGGTCAGTGACCCGGGGCCCGTGGGACGGGCGGTCCATATCCTACCGCGGGAGGTGGAGATGGCCCCGGCCTGACCATCAGACTGGGGCTGCGGCGCCGGCAGACCATCTGGCCGGCGCCAAGGGGGGCTAGAGCGGCTTTGCTCCGGCCCCCCTCCTCTACAGGTCGCTGGGGGGGGTGAGCGGGAGTGTACCACTCCGGCAAAGCAACTCGGGAGGGAGACGGCGTGGTGTTGGGTCACACCACGCCGCTATAACGGGATGGATGATGACCGGGCGTGGATTCATCCACCCCGGCCCGGGAGGTGTCCTTCGGACAGGCGGAGGAAGTGTCCCGCGGAAGTAATGCGCAAGTAGTTCCTGCGGGCCCCCTGACGACCGCCGAGCACCGACCCACCAGGGGTGTTAGTGACCGCGGGTTATGTGGGACTCCTCCCCCGACTTCTCGGCGGGGGAGGAGTCCCACATAACCCGCGTCTTCCCCCGGAGACCCTGGGTATGCGTAATGCATTTCCCCTGGTTTAAAAAAAAAAAGTGGGACCTCTGCTCTGTGACGGGAAATTCTCTCGTCGCGGGGGAGGAGAAGGCACATGAGTAGGCATTGCACGTCGGTGCTCCAGCAGCCGAGAGTGTGGGACACTCTCGATCCGTCCTTACTCGGGATGGATGGCCGACGGGTTAATTGGTTGTGAGCGGTCCACCCCGGGGCATCTGGCCCACCCCGGGAGTATATAGCCCGAATCCAGGTGTGGGGCCACCACCTGGAGGGTCTTTAGTTCCTCCCATTATCACAGCTTACCCTGTACGCCTTCGGGAGTGGGCAACCTACAATGATGATCACAATAAACCTAAATTTAAACATCGTTGAGGGAGAGGGAGAGGAAGCGGGGACATATGTCTTGCCGACAAGCGGACGAGATACGCCTGTAGCCGAGCCGACTACCAGCTTGGCAGAAAAGGCTCCAATGACTTCGAAGACGAGTGAGGACATGGAGATAGAGGAGGCTCATAGTGGCCTCGCGAGGGAGGTAAACTGCCCTGATGCGAGCGCGAGGGACTTTGCGGGGCCATCATTGGTTTCACCGTGTCCCCGCAGCGTGAAGGAGCGCCGGGCGAGAGCTCGCTCGTTATTGTGCACGACGCGAGAAGAAGACGCAGGCTCGGCACAGAGTGCCGACCAGGAGAGCAGCCTCGGTACAGGGGGCAGCGAAGGCAACGTTAGTTCGCGGTCGGTGTCTCCCGCGCGGAAGTTCACAAAGAAGGACGGCCGGGGCCGAAGCCGTTGAACCCCAAAGATCTGGGGCAATTCACTGTTGAAGCCATTGGCTATAGAAGAAGGCTTCGGGAGGAAGATGGCGCTTTCACCAAAGCCGAGGAAATCACCGACTTCTCGGTTAAGGTGTCCAGGCTGTCGTGCTGTCAAGGCTGAGGCCGAAGAACAGGTCCTATTGAAGCAATGATGATATGCAGACAGCAGCCTTGATGATAGGCAGACAGGAAAGGTCTCGTTTATGGCTCTACGGGTCGTAGACTAAATTAAAAAGACCCTTGAGAGGTCTAAGAACATAAAGGGACCTATTCGAGAGGCGTTGTGGGGGGCTGTCGCCAAGATAACGACGTGTAGCCTTACACTGGCGAAAAGAGCCAGTAATATCGGCGGCCCGGAGTCCTTGGAGGAAACCAGGAGGAGGCATGCAAAGCTTGCTGCCAAGGTGGGGCTGCTCAGAGATGAAGCACCAAAACAACCGCCTGCGTAAAGGGATCGCAAAGGATCCAACAGCCGGTCCCCCAGTGTTCGCAAGAGCATCGATGGGTGTCTCACCATCCAGCTGCCCGGCTCCCGCGAGACGTGAGTCTCCTCCGAAGAGAGGGGGAAGAGAAAGAAGGAGGTAAACGGAGGGGAGAAATACTTCTCCCCCCGTCCTCCCCCTTCGCCCCCGATGCAAAAAAAGAAAAGAAAGGTCGCATAGGGCGGGAGGAGAAGGTCCGTAGGATCTGCTCCTTTTCGTCCTCTGCAGAGGACAGGATGTTGGTGGGCGGCGGCAGTCAGCCGCCCATGCCGGCGCTAATCGGGGATCCGTCACCTGGGCCCGAGCTTACCAGAGAGGAGAGAGAGCTTGGTGAGCGATGCAGGGCTGAGGTGGCGGAGGACGTTAGGGGAAGTATGTTGCCCCCTATCCCGGTCCCCCCGCTAAAAGGAAGGAAAAGCGCTGGCGGTTCCGGGAGGGGTGCGGCCCTCAGACCCCCTCCTATGGAGGAGAGGATCCTCGCTGCCTCCGGGCTTGGGGCTGGCGAAGCAAAGCCCCTTCAGAGGCGGCAGCCCCCGAGTAGGGGAGGACCGGCCGCGGGAAGGCTGATGGTCCACTCGCGGGCCGATGGGAGGGAAGGAGTTGCTCCCCCCCCACATCCCGGAATTCGGTTCCCGAGTAGTCGCAATGGCAGAGTAGTGAACTAGAGGACTTTTTGGTGGCCCTAGTTCCCCGTATCCTGGAGACCATGGCGGCCGACCCTCCCGGAATATCTGGGGAGCGGCCCGCGTGGCCGCAGTGTGCCCAAAGAAGGCGGAAGGAGAAACGGGGTGAAGAGCGGAGTGAGCAACGCGCCCCTTGCTAATCTCCCCAAATCTTCCGCAACTTCCGCCCCCGCCGAGGCTGAGAGATCTAGCAAAGGGAAGCAGAAGAAGCGGAAGAAAAAGGAGAAGAAGAGCGGCGAGAATGGTCAACGGCCTCCGGAGCCGGCCGCCCCCATCTGCTTTTCTGGGAAAAGTGGGCCCCCTCCCTTGGACAGGACTGCGACCACGCGGTCCTCGGGAGGCCCCAATCTCCCTCCTCCCACCGCTGGACCTAAAACTTGAACCCGGGTGGTCGGGAGAAGGGAGAAAAAGGAAAAGGAAGCAGGGGTCATCAGGCCTCCCCACCCGCCTTCCAAACAGCGGGCCGCCGAAAAGCCGGGCCAAGAAAAGCGGGAAGAAGAAAACAAAGACCCCTCAGACCGGGGTGATCCGCTTTCCCCAAGGCTCCTCGCACCGCCGCGATAACGGTGAGCTGCCCGGCCGGCAGCTACGCCGAAGTGATGCGGCGAGCGAGGGGTCAAATCGATCTGGGGAAGCTAGGGATTGGGGATCTCAGGACCAGGAGAGCCGCTATAGGCGCACTGGTCCTTGAGATTCCTAGTCCCGAGGGACACGCCAGGGCGGATGCCCTGGCTGGGAAAATGTCGGCCCTCTTCGCCGACAATGAGGACCTGCGTATCGCGCGTCCGGTGAAGAGCGCCGATATCCGGGACCTCGACGAGTCTGTCGCTGCGGGAGATGTCTCCGCGGTGGCCACCGTCGGGGCTGCGGGCCTGGAAATATCAAGGCCGGGGAGATTCACCCTAGAGCAGACCGTATGGGGACGCTATGACTTCAGTGTCTTTTTATGGCCGCGAAAATCGCGGACGGAGAACGCATACGTGTGGGATGGTCTTCCGTCCGCGTAGAGGTCCTGACGAGACGGCCCCTCCAATGCTTCAAATGCTTGGAGTGGGGGCACGTCAGGATCTCCTGCAAAAGTAAGGCCGACCGCAGTGGTCTTTGCTACCACTGTGGGTCGGCCGGCCACAGGGCCGCCGCGTGCGACGCACCGACAACGTGTCCGGTGTGTCGTGATGCCGGTCGGCCCTGTGGCCATAGAGTAAGAGGCCCCGCTTGCCAGATAACGAAGGGGGGGCACAGGGGGAAAGAAGGGAAGGAGGAGGCGTAAGGCCTCCATCACTCCTCCCACCCCCGAGAAGGATAAGGAGCCTCCCGCCGGCAACGGAGGGGGAAAGATCCCAAGCGAAGTCCCCGGTCTCTTCTGTGGACCCAGCTTCCAAGGAGCAAAAGGTCCTGCGGGGGGCCGAGGCTACAAAGAGAACCGCTCCGCGGGAGAAGGGAGCCCTAAATGGGGGTCTCCCTCCTGCGAAGAAAGCAAGGGAGGACGCGGAGGAGTGCGGTGAGAAACCGTAATAGTGATCAGCCTTCTCTAGGCGAACCTCAACCGCGTTCGTGGAGCCCAGAATCTGTTTTAACAGTTCTTCCACGAGCGCGGTTGCGGGTTGGGAATTGACGCCGAGCCTTACTCCGTCCCCGGAAGTCACCTCGGTATAATAGGTATAATAGGTATAATAGGTAACGTTGTGGGACGGAGTGTTAAGTGCTCGGTGGCAATCTTCTGGCGGCAGGACGAGGCCTCTCCCCCATCTCCTTGATAAATAGGGGAGGCTATGTCGCGGTCGAGTGGGGGGCCCTAGACGTGGTCGGGGTTTACGCTGCACCCTCGTGGGACTTCGCTCAGTTTGAGCACTTTCAGGATCAGCTGGAAGACCTTATGATGAGGCGCCTCCTCCTGGTGGCCGGGGTCTTCAACGCTAAATCGGCGCTATGGGAATCCTCGGTCAGATGCCGACAGGGCGAGGTCATGGAGGAATAGGTCACGACTCATGACCTCTGTATCATCAACAGAGGCCGTAGGAGCATCTTCGTCGGGCTGCGGGGGAGATCGGTAATTGATGTCACCCTGGCGTCTCCCCAAGCGGCCCGACTGATACAGGCTTGGCGGGTGGTGACCAGCGGGGAAAACCCAACCCAACCACAAATATATTGTGGTCCGGCTGGTCGCCACCCCTGACGAGGTGCTCCAAAGGCGCGGCCAGGCGGATTCCCGACCACGCAGGTAGGCCTTTGCGAAGCTCGACCGCAACAAACTGGGGGCCGCCATTGAGGCCGAGGCGGCCGGAATCGTGGGCATGATGACGGAGACGTGTGATGCCGCCATGCTCCAATCCCGGCCGCACCCCCGCCGGTCTATACTGGTGGTCGGCGAAGATTGCCGAACTTCGGCGCTCCGCCGGCCAAGTCAGGAGGACCATGGACCGGCGGGGGCAAGATGGAGAAGGCAGGGTGGCCGCCGAGAGGGCTTACCGCGAAAAGCGGGATGCCCTCAAGGCGGCCATCGCTACAGCCAAAGCCCGTGCCTGGGACGACCTGCTCTCCATTATTGACAGGGACGCGTGGGGACGCCCTTATCACATCGTAACGAGGCGCTGCGTCACTGGACACCTCCACCTACGGCGTCTCTGGAGCCCGACTTCCTTGATCGTGGGAGCCTTTTTTCCGCTTGTATTCCTTCCTATGAAAGCCCCCCTCCAGACGGGGAAGACAAAGAGATCGGGGTCACGGTAGTGGAGATGGACAGGGCCGTCAGGAAGCTCGGCGCCAAAAAGAGGGCGTCGGGCTCTGGCGGTATCCCGGGCACAGTGTGAGCCTTGGCGATGAGATTGGAGGAGGTGAAAGGCCGCATGATGAGGCTCTTTACCTCCTGCTTGAGGATCGGGGTGTTCCCCAGCTCCTGGAAGAGGGCCAACTGAGTCCTCTTCAGGAAGGGGGGCAAGGCGGAAGGCAGCCCTTCCACATACCAATCTGCCTGTTGGACGAGGCGGGCAAGTTATTCGAAAGGATAATACACGCCCGCTTCGTCCGGCACCTATCCCGCCGGCGTAGTCCCAGGCTCAACAACGAGCAATGCGGCTTCAAGGAGGGACGGTCGAGCGTGGATGTGATTCTGCGCGTCCGGTCCCTCTTGGAGGCCGTATGAGGAGGAGGGGAGTTGTGTTGGCGGTGTCCTTGGACATTGCCAACGCCTTTAACTCCCTGCCTTGGGACCAGGTGGAGGCGAGCTTAGCCCACTTTAGGATCGCCCCCCCCCCCACCTGGTCTTAATAATCAGGGACTATTTCCGGGATAGAAGACGAGTTCCGCAACAAGACGGAACTCCATTGCGGAAGGGCCGTGTACTGCGGTGTTCTATAGGGGTCTGTGCTAGGACCCCCACTTTGGAACATCGTGTACGACCAAGTCCTCCACCTTGCCACGTCCAGTCATTGAGGATGGGTGACGCGGGCCGGGGGAACATGTTCCCTCGGCCCGGGATTGGGGGCAGGGTTTAGGTTATTTCTCGCCCTGTGGCTGAGGGCGTCCCGGAAGTAATGTGCAAGCGGTTTCCGGGACGCCCTCGCAATGGCCGCAAGGGGCTCGGCAGAGGCTTTAGTGGATATCCCCCCCCGGTTAGTTCCGGGGGGGAGAGTCCCACACTACTCCTGGGAAAGTCCCGTTTTTCCCGGGGGTGTGCGTAAAGCATTTCCTCTGCCTAAACAAAAACAAAAAAAAATATTTGCACATCAAGAGTTTTCGTTTGCACACATTTAGTTTAAAAGAAATTTAAAAACAATTTTGGGGAGGCTAACTTCACACTAACCTCCCAAATTGCTCAAATTAACTCACAATTCATGTATCGACAGATTTTCATTTGCATATTTTGAAACAACTCGAATTTCCATTTGCACATCTCTAGGAAAAAAGTTATTTGACTTTAAACTTTGGGGAGACCAAACTCACACTTGCCGAAATTTATGACTGCAAAATAAAATTGTTTAACGTATAATATTATTTGTTATATCTGCTCTCCACCGATTAAGTGTTTTGAAGGTTAAAAAGAATTGTTTGCTATAGGGTAGTGCCTATTCCAGTATGGGAAATCTGTGGTTATACTTTTAGAATAAGAACCTTGAGTTAAACTGTATTTTTTACTATTGTTGTTAATTTTACATTTTTTGGTTCTTTGTTTTGAATTATAAATGTAAGGCAGCTGTTATTTTCGACCGAGTAAATTAAAATAAACCCAAGTGATCATTCTCAAGAAAGGTAAATACAAATCTGGCACCTCGACTGTATAAAATTAAATAAAAAAAACATAATAGTCCTCAATGGTAGAGGGAAATAAAAAAATATATTTGTGGTCAATGGACTCTGCTCCACGACCAAACTAACAACATTTTTTTTTTTTTTTTTTTTTT
>NW_022639775.1:82261-82474 GCF_010583005.1 Odontomachus brunneus | reverse complement strand
CGGCCTGAGAGCCCGCCCTTGCAGACCGGCCGCCCTGCCCCCCTCCCGGAGGCGCCTGGTTTGACTTCTTGTCACGGGGGGGGAGTAGCGCCATGCAGCGCGTCCCCCCGCCCGACCAGGCGCCTCCTGTCTCCCCCCGCCGGGCCCTCCGTTGATCAGGAGGGCCCGGCGGCATTGTTGGGGGCTGCGGCGCACGCGCGGGTACCCCGGGGG
>NW_022639775.1:64709-81033 GCF_010583005.1 Odontomachus brunneus | reverse complement strand
GCAAGCGCCTCATCACAATGTGATACGGGCGCCCCCATGGGTCCCTGTCGAGGGTGGAGACCAGTTCATCCCAGGCACGGGCCTTGGCCGTAAAGATGGCCGCCTTCAGGGCGCCGCGTTTCTCGCGGTACGCCCCCGCGGCGGCCATCCCACTCACTCCATTCCTTCCCCGCCGGTCCATTTCACGCCTAGCTTGGCCGGCGGAGCGCCGAAGTTCGGCAATCTCCGCCGACCACCAGTACATGGACCGGCAGGGTTGCGGCCGGGTTCGGGGCATGGCGGCGTCACACGCCGCTGTCATTATGCCCACGAGCCCGGCCGCCTCAGCCTCAATGGCGGCCCGGGTCCCCGATGTGGGGCCCGGGTCCGCCCAAGTGGCCGCCGTTAAGGCGGCCGCTATCCTGTCGCGGTCGAGTTTTCGGAGGGCCCATTTTGCTGGTCGGGCGCCCCCCTGGCCACGTCTCCGGAGCACCTCCTCCGGGGTGACCAAACTAACAACAAAAGAATATATTTCAATGTGATATGTACATGTATATAGAAAAAATATTTCGCCCGTAAGAAAGTATATTATTTTTTGTTTTTTTTTTTTTTTTTATTTTTTATTTTTTTATTTTTTTATTTTTTGTTATTTTTTGTTATTTTTTATTTTTTGTTGCTGTTTATTTTTACATTTTTGTTTTAAATTATAAATGTAGGGAACCTGTTACTCTCGGCCGAGTACAGTGAAATAAGCACAACTGGTTGTTCTCAGCTGAAAGCTAAATAAAAATCTGTCACCTCGACCGAATAAAATTATATTAATAAAAACAAAATGGTCCTCAATAGTAAGGGGAAATAAAGAAATATATTTATGGTCAATGGACTTTGCTCCACGACCAAACTAACTACAAAATAATTTATTTCCATGTGATATGTATATATATGTATTAGATAACTAGCACAACTAAGTTCGCGCTGTTTTTTTTTATGAAAATGCAACTTTATTGTGAAAAAATGGTTACAAATGAATCATTCAAAGTATTGCCCATCGCTAGCTACAACTTTTTCCCATCTTTCTGGCAGAGCTCGAATACCGTTACGGTAAAAGCGTTCGTCTTGTGAGGCTATCCACGAATCAAGCCATTTTTTGATGTCTTCATATGAGCGGAACTGCTGATCAGCCAGACCATGTGCCATAGAACGGAACAAGTAATAATCGGACGGCGCAATATCTGGGGAATATGGCGAGTGGGGTAGGACTTCCCATTTGAGCGTTTCCAAGTAGGTTTTAACGGGTTTGGCAACATGAGGCCGAGCGTTGTCATGCAGTAGAATCACTTTTTCGTGCCTCTGCTCGTATTGTGGCCGTTTTTCGCGCAGTGCTCGGCTCAATCGCATCAATTGAATTCGATACCGTTCCCCAGTGATGGTTTCGTTCGGTTTCAACAGCTCATAATAAATAACACCGACCTGGTCCCACCAAATACGCAACATAACTTTCGCAGCGTGAATATTCGGCCGAGCCGACGACGTAGAAGCATGACCGGGCAGTCCCCATGACTTTCTTTTCTTTGGGTTGTTGTAATGAATCCATTTTTCATCATCCGTCACGATGCGATGAAGAAAACCCTTCCTTTTTTGCCGCTGGAGCAGTTGTTCACAGGCGAAAAAACGACGCTCAACGTCCTTTGGCTTCAAATCATATGGACCCCAAGTTCCTTGCTTTTGAATCATTCCCAACGCATGCACTCGCTTGGAAATGGCTTGGCGGGTAACTCCTAATGCTGAAGCAAGCTGTTCTTGCGTTTGGCACGAATCCTCATCGAGCAATGCCTTCAATTCAGCGTCTTCGAAGGTTTTTGGCCTTCCTTCACGCGGACGGTCGTCAGCATCGAAATCACCGTCTTTGAAGCGACGAAACCAATCACGGCACGTTGTTTCACTTAGAGCAGCATCTCCGTAAACTTTTTGGAGCTCTCGATGCGCTTCAGCCACCATTTTCTTCGAATGAAATAAGAAAATCAACACCTCCCGCAAATGACGATTATTTGGCACAATATCAGACATTTTCACACAACCAAAAGTATATGACGCCAAAACAAAATCACTAACGTGTCAAAGCGGTTTGTTTACCATATGTCTAAGCTTTGTTCATGACGTTTTGGATATGTCAAAATCGATCAGCACTTATTGCTGGAGCCATTTATTGACAAACAACGGGAACTTAGTTGCGCACCTAATAGAAAAAGTATTTCCCCCTTAAAAGAGAACAACATTTTTTTATGTTTTTGTTTTTTATTTTTTTTCTGTCTATTTATTTTTTATTTTTTTGTTATTTTTTGATAGAGGAATCAAAACTCATACGTTTTAATTTCTCTAGAAACAACGCTCCCGCACGGGATATTCGTTTTAGTGCGGCTTGGCGTCTTATTCCCTCTACTTCTCCTACAGGAACCTATCCTTTGGTCTGTCCTTGGGACTACGCATGCTCCGGCGAGTTTGGCGCGTCGAAGAATAAGCCGCAGTTGTTTCTAGAGTCGATTCGCAATCTAGTAGCGGCGTATCGTGAAAAGTAGAAAGTCTGCGGTGACGTGCACCGCCGCTTAAGTCACGTGGTCCCGGTAATTTTCTAACTTTTTTAAGTACCTCGGGCGACTGAGACATCTTATCAAAAATATCTCTAAAAATCTACGTTTAGTAGATTTCTCCTAGGCATCTGATTGTTTTATTGTAACAATGTACGACAAATCTATTTTATTAGAAATTTTGCTGGAAGATGATTGTCGTACTCTCGACAATGATGGCATGTCATATATACCTTCTTCCCCAGTGTATAACATTATTTCCGATAAAATGCATGCTTGCGGTAGTAAAATAACAGCTAAACACGTATAATTGTACGTGAAAATCGCAACGGATATAGAGATCTGTTACTTGAACAGTATTAAAAAAGATTATCAGGATAAGATAGATTTCAATGACACCTCAATTTCTGAACAGAGAAATTCTGCTTCTACTTATTCTAAACAATTTAATCTTATTCTGCAGAAAGTTGGCAACAAATATAAAAAAGATATAATAATCGCGTGTATTGGGTATTAAGAACAGGTTGGACTGACATTATAGCGGAAAAATTATGGGAGCAACAGGAGCTCAATTGCGTTTTTAAATTTAAGAAGCACAATGTTTATTTAAAAGCGAAAGCACGTTGCTATTTATTTGTCCGAGGTAATTGTGTGGAATGTGCTGCAATGATTGAATGCACGTTATTCAAAATACCGAGCGATAATATAGATGTTATTTTTGAATGTAAAATTGAAAATATATGTTCTACAAAACACACTGTAAAAAAAGAGATCTTAGAGGTAAAAGACGTGCCATAATAGTCGGAAAATTGATTAATGAAACCAAACAAGCAATCACGTTTCGTCGAGAAAAGGCAGAAACAGTTTGGTAATGAAAGTCCTTCGATTTTGCCTTCTTCTGCGGTTTTATGTAAAGCGAAGGAAAAAGTGTTGTTGAAACGACATGGATTAATATTTGTTAATCCTATATTGAATTTATTGAACAATGCAAAAATAGAAGCAATGAATATATAAATTCCATCATTAGTATTAGTTTATTATCCTTCTTCTGTATACCAGGTGTAGAAGTATGAAACCGGAATTCCCCTATAAATGGTGCCAGCGTTCAGTTTAGTGACCGTAAGACCGCTACTGCCGCGCTATTATATTCTCCTAACAGCTGACGAATATTGTCAACAAACATAACCCCAACTTTCATTCTCTAGTATATTTTTGTATAACCTTAAACATGTCACGTTTCGAGCCTACTAACTATGATTTGCGGACAGCATTGATTTTCTGTTATCATTTAAAGAAAACTGCTGCAGAATCACATCGAATGCTTGTCGAAGCTTACGGTGAATATGCTCTTGGTAAATCTCAGTGTTTCGAGTGGTTTAAAAAATTCAAAAGTGGTGATTTTGACGTGAGGAACGAAGAACTATGAACTATGAACTATGAACTATGAACTGCTGAAACCTGGTCAAACCGTCAATACTAATCGCTACCAACAACAAATGATCGATTTAAATCGAACATTGACTAAAAAACGACCAGAATATGCAAAAAGGCAACACAATGTCATTTTGCTCCATGATAATGCCCCATCACATACAGCAAAACGGGTCAAGGAAACGATCGAGTCGTTCAGTTGGGAATTACTACCGCATGCGGCTTATTCTCCAGACTTGGCTCCGTCCGATTATCACCTGTTCGCATCGCTAGGACACGCTCTCGCTAACCAACGCTTCGATTCGTATGAAAATGTGGAAAAATGGCTAGATAACTGGTTCGCTTCAAAAGATGAAAAGTTTTTTTGGCACGGCATTCATAAACTGCCAGAGAGGTGGGAAAAATGTGTTCAAAACAGTGGAAATTATTTTGAATAAAGTATTATTTATCACTTTCGAACAACAGACGTCTTATTTGTATAAAAAAATTCCGGTTTCATACTTCTACACCTGGTATACTGGACAACAGAACAAGAACTTTTATAATAAGCCCGACATAAAAAAGATGAAGAAGCATTTATGGCAATAGATGCCACAGAGAGTATTATAAAACGAGAAATATCACAAGATGCATCCGTACTTTTATATCAGTGCATATTGTTAACAAAGACGGCAGTGCGCCAACATTTTAAATGATCTCAGCCGACCATCGGGCTTTGATGTGTGACGTGGCAGCCGTGGAGGCGCCCGTCACAAAGTAATTAGCACCGATTTTGCGAATATTTCCGCCGCCGCGACCGCGTACGCGTTTTATTTCCCATACGCCGACTTTCGCCGGTTAAACATCCCGGAGAGTTTTGCGGAGCAGATAGAGTGGTCATCGCGCCCCGAGTTTTGTACCCCCAGGCTCCTCTTTTGGTCGACCAGCGGGCAGGAGAAACCCAAGGACGCCGTGGGACGGAGGAACATCGCCTACACCACCACCGCTACCGCTCAGGTGATTACGTAAAGCGAAGCCTAGTCTAATTGACGATTTTCTTTTCCGCCGACTTCCAGAATCGTTCTCGAAAATTCGATCGCTATCGAACAGAGAATGTTCTGGAATCGTCTATCGTGTGCCGAAATATTCAATCGCTCATGAATATTCAGCAACGCAATAATTGTCACCGTCACGCCGAGCTCCAAAGCTGTCGCGCTGTTTACCTTTTCAACTTGACGTTTAGCGAGGGGCCAGGGGGGCCCGCACAGCTGAGAAGGAAAACAATACCGCTTGATCGAGGATCGGTTAGAAGCAGTGACGTATCGCGGATCAAGGCCACGAGATACGTCGTCGAGAGGAAAAGTCTCGAAGCAACAACAATCCCGGCTGCCGAAATTTCGAGATCAAGGAAGGATTGAGAGCAGGCGAGAGGGGTGGCGGAAGCGGAGAAGTGGATCAGCGATCGAGAGAACGAGGAAGATCCGAGCAATCAATCTCTCACCGGTTGCCGTCGCGACACCACGATTGGAAAAATTCCGCGATATCGATTCTGAGGTTACCGAGCCGTTAATGAGACAGCGTGAAGGAGAGAGCGTGGAGGAGAGAGAATGCAGCATGAGGGAGAGAGCGTGGAGGAGAGAGAGAGCGAACGAGAACGAGCGAGCGAGAGCGCCGACGGAGCCGGGGCGGAGGACACTACCGGAGAGGACCGCCACACCGGAGTCACCCCGAAGGGCGAATCATCGTGAACTATAAGACATCTTATCTGCTCTTAATATCGTCTTGTCCGCGGAGCGGCCGCGAAATCTTGGAATCTAGGGGTCGGCCCTAGGTTCTCTACCGACTCGCCTATTGCCGCGAACGGCGTACAACTCGTCCTTAGCGCCGTCGATTCCGATTTTGTGTAGTGCGTTCGATCTCGGGGCGGGGAGCCCCGCTCTAATAAAAACTCGCCTACGATCACGAATCTACGACTCATCGATTGTTTTCTACCGTCCCCCCGTTTCTGACGAACCCATCCCGTCTCCGACTCCAAAATTCCCTGGAGCTACCGGTCCTGTGCAGCTCCGGACACGACTTGCCTATCGGTGGTTTCCGATAGGGTTGGTTTTCTCTCGCGATCTTTCTTTGTGCGGTGGTGTGGCCGTTTCCGCACCTGGCGCCCAACCTCTCGCGTTCTGGAGATCGTGTGTTGGAAGCCGGCGGAAATTTGCCGGCGGATGAACGGCGTCTCGTAAAAGCCGTCGCAGATGATAGCTTTCTTTTTACGTACCATCAAATCTAAAGGTATCCCTGTTCCACGAACGGTTGTAACCGATTTTAGTTGGGCTCTTTTAATTGCGATTTCCAACGTTTTCGCTGATTATATAGATTTTAGGGATTATTTACAAAAATGTTATATTGTTATAGTAAGAAAAAAACTAAACATTCCACCTTGCTTTATCAGACTGGACATTAGTCATCTAATTCGGATAATTGCTAGGTGGAAATGTCTGAAGGGCAACGAAAAAATATTGGTGCGGTTATTTTATATTTGTTGTGTCGCCCAAATGTATAAAATGGATTCGCTTAATGAAATACAGCATTTTATAGAATCCTTATTAGTTGTAGCTTTAAGTACAAATATTGGCTGTGCAACGAGTGGGGGAACGTTACCGTCCGAAAGGCGATTGCAATATTTAAATAATATAATCAAAGGTAATATCGATACTGAAATAACAAATATGTGCGATGATATTAAGCATGACAAAAATTTGAAAATTGAATCTTTTCAGGATTCCAGCAATGACAAAAATTGCAAAACAAGTTGGGCGGAATGGAGTAATTCTGTTTGGAATTTTGCACAAAAAATTGCAGAAAGTTCACAAAATGGTAGCATTATAAATGCATGTTACAATTCTAGTTTTGCAAAAGAAATAAAGACGTCTTTTATCCTATTTACCTATATGGACGGGTATAATGCGTCCGTATTTTAATATTCCGTGTGAAATTGCTACCTCGTCTTCTGTTCAAGCAGAGTTCAACGATTTAAAAATAGAGGTTGCAAAGGTCAATCACAAATGAGATTAAATAATTTTGTAATGCATCACTTGAATTATTTAGATGCAAAAATTACACTTACCTCTAAAAAACAGACATTTCCACAAACAATTATTTCAAAGCAACCGATACTATAGATAGCGTTAATTTTTTCATTAACAATTATCTTCAAAAAACGAATGATTCCAAAAAAACTAGTGAAATCGTAAATATTGCAGATAGACTAGATTTTTATTCCGATAAAAATGTGCATGATAGCAACGATTTTAAGGAAACCGATGAAAGCATACATAAATTAGATCGTCCAGATTCTTTTATCGATAGAAATATACGTGAAATTAAGGACTCACAGGAGACCGATGAACCTGTGCATGATATAAACAGTCCAGATTCTTTTACCGACACAATTATACATGAAACCAACGATTCCCAGGAAACCGATGAAACTGTGCTTAATGTAGACAGTACAGATTCTTTTATTGATCCATCTGAAAATGTCCACGACTTTAAAAATATTGTAGAAACAAGTATTAATTGGAATATCTGTGAGAACTGGAAAGGTTTGTTGGGTTCCGATAAAATCTTAATTAACATTTCTGAAGAATTCCCTAAAGCAATACAAAAGAAAAGAAGAAAACTATCCTACTTAGATAAGTGTCCTGAATGGGACTATTAAAAAAATATCAAGTCGCACAATTTACCTCTTATTATCAATGGAAGCAAATGCAAGGCAATTAAAGTTAATAAAGGAGCTTCATTAATGACAGTTCGCAGAACATGTGCCTTTGATTCATTGCTACAAATTATAGCAAGTGGAATTGCTGCACATGTTACATATCGAGAAGCAACAGAGTCATCTACCGATAATATAGTGTTGCGCCCGCGCTTTTGGGAGCGTATTGCTGGTTCGGTTCGAGATCGAGAGATGAGCGAGACAAGACGACGAGCGACCGGCTTGGCAACGTGTAAACAACAACAGAGTTGAGATGGTCCCGAGCTGTCAAACCGATTGGACGTGCGACGCATCTCTCTGTTAATATTAGAATATTGTTAATCCTGCATCAAGAAGCTTTATAGCGGCATTAAATTCCTTCCTAGTTTACTCTAATAAGTGTCTGATTTATTCCCCGCGAACGCGAACGCGAGTGTGCGACAAGGCGCAACATTTTGGGGGCTCGTCCGGGATACAAGCGGTAAAGACGCGATCGCGTACGAAAGCGGGGACGCGTGTGTTTGTGTGAGAAAAGAAGACAGTGGGCCATGTCAACGATACATTCCCCGAGAAGGACAAGGAGTCAGGCTCAGATCGTGGAGCAAACGGGTTTGCAGGCAGCGGAGGTGGAACAGCAGCTGGCTCGTGCGGAGGAGAGCGATCTCCTGCGGGACACACTCCAGGCTGCAGTGGAGGAACTGAGAATGCTCCGACAGGAGCGTTGGAGAGTGCCGTTGCAAGGCCAAGGCGAGCCGGGGGAGCGGCTAGGAGTCAATGCAGGCCAGTCTTTCCCAAATTATAAGCTTAGAGCTGACAATTATGATGGAGAAACGCCTCTCCGAGAATTTTTATCACAATTTGATTTGGTAGCGCGTGCCAACGGGTGGGGCGATAGGGAAAAAGCGATTATTCTTGCGGTAAATTTTTAAGGGAAAAAATTTAGCATTTAATTTAAAAAATATTTTTGTGAATAAATTAGGATTATTCAGTAAAATAGATACTCTCTTTTATTTTCTTTTGTTGAAGGTTTTGGTCAACTGTGGGACTCGTCGGAGGGACTCTGTCAAGATTTAGAATTGGAAGAAATGCATGAAGACCACCCTCCCCACGGTTTTTTGACCGTGGTTTTTCCCGTGGGGCATTGGACGAATGCCGGGGTGGGGACCTGGAGTGTTCTCGTGAGAGAACGATGGGTCCACGGGAGTTACCCCCTCCTTGTCCGAAGACTGGAGGCGCAACATAGAAGGCAGAAGCGTCATCCCAAGATCTTCTCGGAGGTGACCTAATAGGATACTAAAAAATGAAGCCTGGAAAGTCTAAAGCAACAGCTTAGACTAAGGCAAGAAATCATTGGTGTCCATGGTTCATCGTTAATCCGGAAGGAAGTCAGCGCTCGTTTAGTCTGTAGCAGCAGCTCAGACGAGAGCAGGAAGCTGTCTCGAGGGAAGGCACGTCTTCAGGAGCTCCCCCTATAATTGTCGGGACGACAATTAAAGGAGAAGGGGGGCAGTGTTGCGCCCGCGCTTTTGGGAGCGTATTGCTGGTTCGGTTCGAGATCGAGAGATGAGCGAGACAAGACGACGAGCGACCGGCTTGGCAACGTGTAAACAACAACAGAGTTGAGATGGTCCCGAGCTGTCAAACCGATTGGACGTGCGACGCATCTCTCTGTTAATATTAGAATATTGTTAATCCTGCATCAAGAAGCTTTATAGCGGCATTAAATTCCTTCCTAGTTTACTCTAATAAGTGTCTGATTTATTCCCCGCGAACGCGAACGCGAGTGTGCGACAAGGCGCAACAATATTTATAAATTAGATTGGTCTAGTTTAGAAAATGGAAGACTGCTTTCGATGCATTACGCTGAAAGAGCTTCCATACTTGAAAATGTGCCGCTTTTTCAGAAAGCAATTAAAAATTATACACATAATCTTAAGCAATTGGACGCTAACTGCAACGTGGCACATTTGGCTCAATATCTTTTTAAAAGCGAACCAAGTTATGTGTGTTTCCAAGCTATGTGTTCAGCAAATCTTGTACTGGTGGTACTACAATTTCGTTTCCATCTGTAATCTGTAGTGTAAATGTAGACATACTTTTACAGGAAGGATTACAAAATGTACAACATGCGATCAACGATGCTAAAAATGTAAGATTGAAATGCCGAACGTGTGGAGCAATAGAAGATAGTAGTTACAATTACGGAAATCAAATAATGATAGATACTTCCATCTTTACTGACGACACACACTAGAATCGAAATCCAAATATTATACATAATTTAAATTCTATTGCCAAAACCATTAGCCTGAACGATGTATCTTATATCTTAGCAGGTGTAGTACATTACATATCGTATGGGCACGATAGTTCTGGCTACTATATTGCATTTGCATATGCTGATACACATTGGTATATGTACGATGACTTAAAAAAAAAGCGTGAAACAATGAATCCTACACACGTTATAAAACCACATGTAATATTGTATGTAACGTGTTAAAACGTATGAGTTTTGATTCCTCTATCAAAAAATAACAAAAAAAGAAAAAAATAAATAGAAATAAAAAAAGTAAAAAACAAAAACATAAAAAATGTTCTTTTTAAGGGGGAAATACTTTTTCTACATACATATACATATCACATGGAAATAAATTATTTTGTTATTAGTTTGGTCGTGGAGCAGAGTCCATTGACCATAAATATATTTTTTTATTTCCCCTTACTATTGAGGACCATTTTGATTCTTTTATATAATTTTATTCGGTCGAGGTGACAGATTTATATTTAGCTTTCAGTTGAAAACAACCAATTGTGCTTATTTCACTGTACTCGGCCGAGAGTAACAGGTTCCCTACATTTATAATTTAAAACAAAAAATGTAAAAGTAAACAACAACAAAAAATAAAAAATAAAAAATAAAAAAATTAAAAAAATAAAAGAAAAAACAAAAAATGATGTACTTTCTTACGAGCAAAATATTTTTTCTATATACATGTACATATCACATGGAAATATATTCTTTTGTTGTTAGTTTGGTCCCCTCCATGCCGCCACCTTATCGTGGTGGAGGGGTACCGGCGATCCGATGAAGGCCGGCGGCAGTACCTTTCCGTTTCGGCCGAAAGGGAGGCCCCTACCTGAGGATCGCTGGCGAACGGCGGCAACGGGGAAGGAAAACCCCCACAGAAAACCGGACCGCGGTGGGCTGCAGCCCCGCGGTTGCTAGAGAGGGACGTAAATCCCTCCACTGCAGGGGAGCCCGGCGACTCCCACAGGGCCGATGGGCCCAATCGCCGGTAGGGGTAGGCGGCCCTAATTCCAATCGCCCGGCTGGCTGGGGCCGTTAGGTGGGGCTTGCTCCACCACCAGTCTTGGGGAGGTTTTTTTTTTTTTTTTTTTTTTTCGGGGTAGGGGGTACCTCCGCTCCGAGACGGGTAGTCTCCCGTCACGGAGGAGGAGAAGGTCCCACACGAGTTGGCATTGTACGCCGGTCTGGCAGCCGAAAGTGTGGGACACCCTCGAACCGTCCCTACTCGGGCCTCGGCTCGGGTAGGGTGGGGAGAGGTACCCACACCCGGGATTGCACGTCGGTAATTTCCGACAACCCGGGGGGTGGAGGGGTGCGCGGGCCGCTCGGACATATTCCGAGGTCGGGGTCGCGCACCCTGGGATGGCCATCCCGTCGGAGTTACCCGGAGATTTTCTCCGGGCCGGCGGGACGGGAGGTGGAGTCGCAGGAACCGGTACATTGGCCCTCCCCACATTCCGTGGAGAGGTGCCGCACCCCGGCAACCCTGCGACTCCTCCTGGTCACGTCCGCACTTCGCGGCGTGACCGGCCGTGATGGCCCCCCCGTGTGGGCAGCTGCGCACGGGGTATCTCAGGGGTCGGCGTGGCATTTGCCAGGACCCCTACAGCGGTGGTCCGACCAACGTCGGACCTGGGCTCATATCGTAAACCCCCGGGGTCGTTATGTCATGTCTATGACGATCTCCGGGGGAACGAGAACCTTGGCTTAACCGCCTGGGCTGCGAGGATGGGGACCTCTATAAAAAACCCCCCCAATCTCAAGTTATGGGCCGCGGCGAGGAGATGGATGGCCGGCGGGTTAGCCGGTCACTAGCGGTCCACCCCGGGGCACCTGGCGAACCCCGGGCGTACCAATCGCCCGACCCCAGCCGAGAAGGCACCGGCTGGGGGGTACGTATTTCCTCCCATTTCTAGAGCCCGCCCTGTACGCCTTCGGGTCACAAGGGGTGGGCAACACAAGAATGATGTCCCTTAAAACAAAACAAACACAAGACACGGTGGAGGGTGAGGGTGAAATGGAGGTGGAGGCGTACGCCTCCGTAACATGCGGGCGGAATATGCCCATTGCGGCGCGGACCAACAGCGCTGCGGGATGGACTTCCTGGCCTGAGGCCTTGAGGAAGAGCAAGGAGGCCATTAACGGCCTACCTAGAAAGGAGGAACCTGGGGCGACCTACGGCCCTGAGTTCATCGGGACTTCAACTGGGTCATCACCAACCCAGTTAGGGCCCCTGATAGTTTTAGTACTCTCCCGTCAAACCTCTCCTTTGAGGATACGCGGGGGGGCGGCGTCCGGGCACTCGGACTCGGAACACGAGGGGAGGGAGGAGGAACCCTCAACCTCCACAGGGACGGTGAAGGCGAGCCGCCCTGGCCCGGCAAGTAGCATGGCTGCGCAACTGGCAAAAAACAAGGCTGCGCAACTGCCGAAGGGCAAGAAGAGGAGGCTTGATCCCTCCGCCTCGTCTTCTGACCACAAGGTGGAGGTCGTTGACAAGTCCTCGGACTCGGCCTCCTCCCCGGAGGATGAGAGGTGGGAGTCGGCATTCAGGAGGAAGAAGAAGGATGGGAGGGGAGGCCCTCCGAAGGACCCTTCGCATGAAGGGTGCTTCACGGCGGAGGCACTGAAGGCCAAGAAGGTCTTCGCCAAAAGGTTGACGCAGGGCCGGGACGAGGAGCGTGCCCTGAACCCCTCGGCGGTCCTGAAATACACCAAGAAGGTGTCGGAGATCCGCTACAAAGAGGCGGACCTCATACAGGAATACAGGGACATCTCTTCGGCCGGCTTAGGAGCAGTGGTGACGGAGCGCGTGGCCATGCTGCAGAAGATGGCCCAGGGCTGCTCCAATCTAACAGGTACCACGGTGCAAGCGCTGTGGAACACTTCGGCCCACATTTCGGCAGCCGCCGCGGTTTTGAACCAGAGAGCGCAGCAACCTGGTCATGCGGTGGCGGAGGCCGAATGGGAAGACATCAGGAAGGAGGTCCGCCAGCTAAAGGGGGACCTGACGCACCTCAGAGCCGAAAATGAGAGCTTCAGGTCGGAGAACGAGAACCTGAAGGCCAAAATTAAGAAATTGGAGGAGGAGCGATCCAGAGTGGCGGCGAGGGCTCCTAGCCCTCAACCCACTCCGAGGTTGAGGAGGATGGCGACGCGGTCGGCGATCGCCGAGTCGGAATCGGAGGGGGAGAGTATGAGGGGGACGATCATTCTCTTCCCAGACCCCCCCTGACCCCTCCTGCCGCCCGCAGCCTGGGGAAATTATTCCACCGGCTATTAGGCCCCCGCTCAGAGGGGTCTCTCACATTATTGAGAGAGAGAGAGTGGCGGAAACGGATTCCGCTGCTCCTTCCAATGCCGGTCTGGAGGCGGCCGTGGAGAAGCTCATCCCAAGGCTGCTTGCTAGTATGGGCATCCATCCGCCCGTACCTCCGCCTGAGGGATCCGAATAGACGATGGATGTGGAGGCGGAGGAGCGTTGTCGCCCCTCCTCCTTCCCCCCCAACGGCCGTGATGGGGGGATTGCTGGACCCTCCCGTACCCCGGGAGTAGTTCCTATTGAGGCGGACTCTAAGGCCCGGAAAAAGAATAAAAAGAAGAAGGGGAAGAAGGGTAAGGAGGGCACTGCGCCCCAGGTCCTCCCAATCCCGGAAGCTCCCCGAGTGATGGGGAAGGAAAGTGCCCAGGGGGGCCTCGAGGGTAAACTGAGGGGGCTCGTAGGCCAGAAGGAGAGCCAGAAGGGGGGAGTCGCTGCCGCCTCACGAGAGGCCGGGAAAAAAGTGCAGCCTGCTAGAGGGGTCGCGACCCGCTCCTCCTCCCAGCCGTCCACGTCGGACGGCTGGAATAAGGTGGTTGGCAGGAGAGCCAAGCAGACCCAACCAAACTCAGGGGGGGTTAAACCTTCCCCTATTGCCGGGAAAAATCAACCCGCCAAGGGGAAGAAGGAGGGGAGGCAACTGTCCACCCCCGGACTCCAGGAAAGGGACCGGAAGTGGGAAACCTTCCCCAGATCTATCTGGGGCAATGGGAGGGAGGGGGTGGGAAGGGTGTTCCGCGCCTAAAGGCGCCAACGTCCGCGGCGGTGTGCATAACCTGTCCAGCTGGCAAGTACAGCGAGGTGATGCGCATCGCCAGGAGCAAGGTCCCCCTCTCCGACCTGGGGATAAATAACCTCAGGTGCTAGAGGGCCATCATCGGGGCCCTTCTGCTTGAGGTCCCTGGCCCGGAGGGGGACAAATTAGCCGACACCCTGGCCGTTAAACTCAGGGTGGCGCTGGTGGGTGAGGAGGGGGTCAGGGTGGACCGCCCCTCTAAAAAGGCCGAGGTCCGCCTACATAACTTGGAGGACTCTGTCACGGTCGCGGATATAGCAGCGGCCGTGGCGGACGCCTCGGGAGGGGACCCCTCAGACATGAGTGTGGGGGATATAAGGAGAGCCCCCAACGGTTTGGGGACTGCCTGGGTGCGGTATCCCGTCGCCGCGGCCAAAAAGGTCGCGGAGGCGGGCCGCATCCAGGTAGGATGGAGTATGGCCCGGGTCGAAGTGTTGTCGGCGGGGCCCTTGCAATGCTTCCGATGCTTGGAAGAGGGGCACGTCCGTCAGCACTGCCGCAGCGAAATCGACCGCTCTGGCTTATGTTACCGCTGCGGCGGCCCGGGTCATCGAGCCGCGGAGTGCACCGGAGGACTATCATGCCCGGTGTGCTCCACGGCCGAGAAAGTGGTTGCCCACAGGCTGGGAGGAGGAGCTTGTTCGGCTCTCCAAAAAAAGAAGGGGAAAGAGAAAAAGAATAAGGGGGCGGGGAAAGCCCGAACCTCGCCCACCTCCCAACCCGACCAGGTAGGAAGCCAGCAGCGATCCCAGGATAACGCTGCTGGTTCATCCGGGATGGGTCAAGTGGACCCTCCCCCGAGAGGGAGAAGGGAGCCCAGGAGGCCCAAAGAGGACTTGGCTCGCTCGTCTGCACCCGAGGCCCCAGAAGCCCCTATGGAGGTGCAAATGGAGGAGACTCCCCCGGCGACGGAGGAGAGAGGGGGAACGGGGGAGGAAGTAGCCCCCGCTAATACCGAGGTGGTCGGCCTGGAGGAGGTAAATCTGCCGCCTATAAATGGCGACTAAACTCCTCTAGGCCAATCTAGGCCACACCAGGATCGCCCAGGACCTATTCTTGCACTCGCTCGCCGAACGCGGAGTAGGCCTGGGCGTGGTGTCCGAGCCCTACCGGATCCCGGCCGGCGACTCTCGCTGGTTCGGGCTACCGGGGGGCTCGGCCGCGATATATTGAAGGTGCTGCCAGGAATCTCCTCGGCCGACGCTCATCGAGGCCGAGGAATTCCTGGTGGCAGTGAGATGGGGGGCCCTCGTAGTGGTCGCCCTCTATGCTCCCCCACGGTGGACGAGAGCCGACTACGAAGAGCACCTGGACCGGGTGTCAGGGGTCGTAAGAAGATGCGCCCCTCACCCGGTGGTGGTGGCCGGGGACTTCAACGCCAAATCTACGGCGTGGGGTTCCCCGGCCACAAATGTTCGTGGTCGGCTCACAGAGATTTGGGCGGCGTCGGCGGGCCTTCGCATACTAAACAAAGGCTCGGTGAGCACCTGCGTGCGTCCGCAGGGCGAATCCATCATTGACCTTACCTGGGTCAATGGCCCTGCGGCGCGCGCGGTGGGGGGCTGGAAGGTAGCGGAGGGGGGTGGACACGGGGTCCGATCACCTGTACATTGAGGTGACCCTCTCCGCCATTCCCCCCGAGGTGCTCAGGCGCCGCCGAGAAAGGGAGCGAGGGCGGCCCGGCAAATGGGCCCTCCGGAAAATGGACGGAGACGCTCTGAAGGCGTCCATCACCGCGGCGGAGTGGGCTCGGGGGACGATCCCCCCCCCGGCCCATTCTGTCCCCGGAAGACGTGGAGGAAGAGGCGGAGGAACTCGGGGCAGATATGGAGAGGGCGTGTGACGCCTCCATGCCCCGAGTTCGCCCCACGCCCTTCAGGTCCGCATACTGGTGGACGGAGGAGATAGCCGAACTCAGGCGCTCCTCCGTCCAAGCTGGAAGATGGATGCAGCGGACCAGAAGGGCGGGGAACGTCGCCGAGGCGACGAGGGCGCGCAGGGCTTTCCGACCCACATGGAAAGCCCTGCGCGTAGCTATTAGGAAGGCCAAGGCCAGGGCTTGGGAGGAATCGCTCAAGTCCCTGGACAAAGACCCTTGGGGGCGCCCGTACAGGATAGTCTTGCAAAGATTGAGACCCTGGGCGCCCCCGGTTACTGAGAGTCTTGAACCCCA
>NW_022639775.1:63948-64699 GCF_010583005.1 Odontomachus brunneus | reverse complement strand
GAGCCGCGGAGTGCACCGGAGGACTATCATGCCCGGTGTGCTCCACGGCCGAGAAAGTGGTTGCCCACAGGCTGGGAGGAGGAGCTTGTTCGGCTCTCCAAAAAAAGAAGGGGAAAGAGAAAAAGAATAAGGGGGCGGGGAAAGCCCGAACCTCGCCCACCTCCCAACCCGACCAGGTAGGAAGCCAGCAGCGATCCCAGGATAACGCTGCTGGTTCATCCGGGATGGGTCAAGTGGACCCTCCCCCGAGAGGGAGAAGGGAGCCCAGGAGGCCCAAAGAGGACTTGGCTCGCTCGTCTGCACCCGAGGCCCCAGAAGTCCCTATGGAGGTGCAAATGGAGGAGACTCCCCCGGCGACGGAGGAGAGAGGGGGAACGGGGGAGGAAGCAGCCCCCGCTAATACCGAGGTGGTCGGCCTGGAGGAGGTAAATCTGCCGCCTATAAATGGCGACTAAACTCCTCCAGGCCAACCTTGGCCACACAAGGATCGCCCAGGACCTGTTCCTGCACTCGCTCGCCGAACGCAGGGCAGGCCTGGGCGTGGTGTCCGAGCCCTACCGGATCCCGGCCGACGATTCACGCTGGTTCGGGAATCCGGGGGGCTAGGCGGCCATATACTGGAGGGGCTGCCAGGATTCTCCTCGGCCCACGCTAATTGTGGCCGAGGAGTTCCTGGTGGCGGTTAAATGGGGGGCCCTAGTGGTGGTCGCCCTCTACGCTCCCCCAAGATGGAGGAGAGTCGACTACGAGG
>NW_022639775.1:62871-63938 GCF_010583005.1 Odontomachus brunneus | reverse complement strand
ATTTGGGCGGCGTCGGCGGGCCTTCGCATACTAAACGAAGGCTCGGTGAGCACCTGCGTGCGTCCGCAGGGCGAATCCATCATTGACCTTACCTGGGTCAATGGCCCTGCGGCGCGCGCGGTGGGGGGCTGGAAGGTAGCGGAGGGGGTGGACACGGGGTCCGATCACCTGTACATTGAGGTGACCCTCTCCGCCATTCCCCCCGAGGTGCTCAGGCGCCGCCGAGAAAGGGAGCGAGGGCGGCCCGGCAAATGGGCCCTCCGGAAAATGGACGGAGACGCTCTGAAGGCGTCCATCACCGCGGCGGAGTGGGCTCGGGGGACGATCCCCCCCCCGGCCCATTCTGTCCCCGGAAGACGTGGAGGAAGAGGCGGAGGAACTCGGGGCAGATATGGAGAGGGCGTGTGACGCCTCCATGCCCCGAGTTCGCCCCACGCCCTTCAGGTCCGCATACTGGTGGACGGAGGAGATAGCCGAACTCAGGCGCTCCTCCGTCCAAGCTGGAAGATGGATGCAGCGGACCAGAAGGGCGGGGAACGTCGCCGAGGCGACGAGGGCGCGCAGGGCTTTCCGAGCCGCACGGAAAGCCCTGCGCGTAGCGATCAGGAAGGCCAAGACCAGGGCTTGGGAGGAATCGCTCAAGTCCCTGGACAAAGACCCTTGGGGGCGCCCGTATAGGATAGTCCTGCAAAGATTGAGACCCTGGGCGCCCCCGGTCACAGAGAGTCTTGAACCCCCACTCCTCGACAACGTGGTGGGGGCCCTCTTCCCGGATCAGGGGCCACCGCCCCTTCCATACGAGGGTCCCCCGCCGGAATGGAACGAGGAGAGGGAGGTGTCCAGGGACGAGCTGGTCCGGGCTGCCCGCCGGCTTGGCGGGGCGAGGAAAGCCCCCGGGCCGGACGGGGTCCCGGGCGGAGCGTGGGCCCTGGTCCTGGCCGATGTTGGGGCCCGCCTGAGACACCTTTTCACCGAATGCCTCAGGACGGGCACATTCCCCAGTCGGTGGAAAAGGGCGGGGCTGGTCCTCATACCAAAAGTGGGCCGACCCCTGGACGCCCCTTCCG
>NW_022639775.1:60945-62861 GCF_010583005.1 Odontomachus brunneus | reverse complement strand
TACCAAAAGTGGACCGGCCCCTGGACGCCCCTTCCGCGTATAGGCCGATTTGCCTATTGGACGAGGTGGGTAAATTCTTTAAAAGAATAGTGGTGGCCCGCCTCGTCCGGCACCTCTCTCGGGAGGGTCCGGACTTGAGCGAAGTTCAATTTGGCTTCCGCGTTGGTCGCTCCACGGTGGACGCCATCCTCCGTGTGAGGGCCTTCGCGGAGGCCGAGACGGAGGAGGAGAGGGTAGTTGCGGCAGTCTCGTTAGATATTACTAATGCCTTCAACTCCCTCCCCTGGGACCGGGTAGAGGAGGCGATGCGGTATCACCGCTTTCCCCTCTACCTGGTCCATATTGTCAGGGCCTATTTTCGAGAGAGGACTCTGGAGTTCGTCGATCGCGACGGACTCCAGCGCGGAAGGGGCATGCGGTGCGGGGTCCCGCAGGGGTCCGTCTTGGGGCCCCTGTTGTGGGACCTCGCATACGACCGCGTTCTTAGGACAGCCCTTCCCCTGGGCAGCACAGTCGTCTTTTATGCAGACGACACGCTAGTGCTGTCCGGGGGCACCGACTGGGGGGAAGCGACGGCCCAAGCGAACGTGGCCGTCGAATGCGTCGTACGCTCGATACGGGCGCTGGGCTTAAGGGTGGCTCCCAATAAGACGGAAGCGCTGTTCTTGCACGCTCCGTCCGAGGGGCCACCACCACAGGCCCACATCATGGTGGAAGACACCCGCGTTGTGGTGGGGCCCGCACTGAAGTACTTGGGCCTCACCCTGGATGGCACTTGGGGCTTTGTCGAACACTTTAGTCGACTCAGCCCCAA
Organism: Odontomachus brunneus; assembly: GCF_010583005.1. Classification (NCBI taxonomy): domain Eukaryota; kingdom Metazoa; phylum Arthropoda; class Insecta; order Hymenoptera; family Formicidae; genus Odontomachus; species Odontomachus brunneus. Next base: position 62,047 of record NW_022639775.1, on the reverse strand, counting down.
GCTGGGCAGGATGGCGGGCGCTCTTGCCTGTCTCCTGCCCAACCTCGGTGGTCCAAAAACAATGGTGAGGCGGCTGTATGCCAACACGGTCCACTCAATGGCCCTTTATGGGGCCCCAGTGTGGGCGGGTGAGATGGGGGCCAGTCGTCGCATACGGGCGCTTGTTAATAGCGCCCAGCGCGTCATGGCCAACCGTCTCACCCGCGCGTATCGGACCGTGTCGCATGCAGCCGCTACGGTCCAGGCCGGCATGATCCCTGCGGACCTCCTTGCTAGGGTGTACGCTGACACGTACACCCGCCTAAGGAGGTTCCGCGATGAGGGTGAACCTCTGTCGGCCGGGACCATAGGACGGATCCGAGCTTTGGCCCGGCGCAAGGCCCTCCGACGCTGGAAAAGGCAACTCGGGGGGCCCAACGTGCCGGGCAGGCGGACCATCGAGGCCATTCGCCCCTGTCTCATCGAATGGGTGGACAGGGGCCACGGCGGGTTGAACTTCCACCTGACACAGGTGCTCACCGGGCACGGCTGCTTCGGTGAGTACCTGTGTCGCATAGGTAAAGAGCGTACGACGCATTGCCACCACTGTGCGGCCGATCGGGACACCGCGCAGCACACCCTGGCCGAATGCCAGGCGTGGGCTGCCGATCGCGGTGTCCTGATCGCAATGGTTGGCGGCGACCTCTCGCTCCCGGCCGTAGTCAAAGCTATGGTCGGGAGCAAAGAGGCCTGGGAGGCGGTGGTCTCCTTCTGCTCCTCCGTTATGGGGCGGAAGGAGGCCGCCGAGAGAGTCAGAAGGGGGGAGGCGGAGGTAGTACCCCTCCCCCCCTCCACCTCCTCTTCGGAGGAGGAAGAGGAGGATGTGGCGCCGAGGAGGAGGCGCGCTAGGCGGGGTCGCAGATGGCGTCCCTGCCCCCCTCCCGCCAACCTTAGATATAGAGTCCTTGAGGGGAACCCCAATTAAGGGGTTCCCCTCCAACCTAGGGATGGAACGCCCTCACTGGCGGGCGGCCATGGAAGGGGAGGACATCTTCCCCTCTCAACTCGGCCGCTCGCCATCATGATGGGCCAATACGGAGTAACTCCGGAAGTGGTTGGAGTA
>NW_022639775.1:59136-60935 GCF_010583005.1 Odontomachus brunneus | reverse complement strand
ACGCCGCTAACATCTACGATCGCGAACGCATACCGGGCATACGATCACGGCGACAACGAGCGCCTTTAAACCAGCAAGGAAAAGACCAGGATAGATAAACAGATTAAAGCCGATGAGGCAACGAACTCCGAACGACGAACAATAGTGTATCCGGAAACAATTCCGACCGCGTCCCGCCTGACGCTCGCGCGCCTCGACGCTCGCAGCTGATCGCGAGACAACAACAACGGCTCCCGACGAGAGCAAAAACGCGACGACGCGCCAACGGCGTAACGTCGCCTGTAAATAATTGTAAATAGCTTTGAGATTAGAATATAGTTCCAAATTATTATCACCGATACCACTGGTTTTCATTTCACACACGAAAGCCGGACCACACCGGCTAAGACTATCCCGCACGTAACGCAAGGCCGTTACAAGTATAACCACAGATTTCACATACTGGAATAGGCACTATCCTATATCGAACAATTCTTTTTAATCTTCAAAACACTTAATCGGTGGAGAGTAGATATAACAAAATTATTTTCCATTGAAATCTGTGGCACCAAGAAATTCGTCAATCCATAAGATAATATGAAATAGTTACTAATTTAGATATTTGCTTGCTAAAAAAAGACTATATTAATGAAATGCACGAATTCTTTTATTCTGGAGCAAAATTAATTCTAGGGTGAAAACTAAGGTAAAATCAAGAAAACGGACAACTAGCATAACAAGAAAAGCAGGAATGTTGACGAAACACACCCAAAGCGTTAAGTCTACAATAGGACTATCAGAAAATATTAAAAAGCCAGCTAGAACAACCTGCGAACTGATACTTTACTCTTGTGGTGCGGTGCTGGCTCCAACTTTTAGAAATTAGAAAAAATAGTTGGAGGTCAGCTCTTTTGACGGGACTGACCCTATCCCTCAGAACAATTGCGGAACTACAGAAAAATATGAAAATGGCGACTGGAACTGCGTCCGAAAAGATACTTTATTCTTGTGGTGCGATGCTGACTTCAACTTTTAAAAATTAAAAAAAATTAGTTGGAGGCCAATTCTTTCGACGGGACCGACCTTATTCCTTGGAACTATAGAAAAATATGAAAAAGGCGGATGGAACTACATCCGAAATGATATTTTACTCTTGTGGTGCGGTGTTGGCTTCAACTCTTAAAAATTAAAAAAAAATAATTAGAAGCCGGAACTCTTATTGCAATATATCAGGAACTATAGAACTCATCAAAAACTATAAGGTCTCATAGTTGGAACGGCGTTTGTTGAAAATCGAGGTGCCATGCGAAGTTGGCACCGCATTTTTTCAAAAATCGATTTTTTGCCTTAAATGAACGGAACTATTGATATGACCTATTAGAAACTGTAGAACTATTGCGGGTGTAAATGGAACTTGCTTAAAAACTTGCGGTGCCAAAAGTTGAGGTGCTAACTTCGCGGACGCACGAAAATTCAAGTTGTTTCAAAATGTGCAAACGAAAATCTATCGATTACATGCATTGTGAGTCAAGTTTGACTTGACTTTGTTTGGGGGGCTAGCGTAAAGTTAGCCCCCCCAAAATTGTTTTTTCAATAACTTTGAAACTAGAGGTGTGCAAACGAAAATTCTTGATGTGCAAACATGTGCAAACGATGAGCAAACAAATTAGGTGTAGAAATTATATTTTTTCGAATATTGGGGGGCTAACTTCACGGGGCTGGATATTTCGTCGTGTTCGCATCTCACTGACTTGCAGTGGGCCGATTCGGATCCCATGAGCATTGCGCCAATTAGTTTTATTCTCGGTGCTGATCTGTAC
>NW_022639775.1:58443-58809 GCF_010583005.1 Odontomachus brunneus | reverse complement strand
TTGTTAGTTTGTTCGTGGAGCAGAGTCCATTGATCACAAATATATTTTTTTATTTCCCTCTACCATTGAGGACTATTATGTTTTTTTTATTTAATTTTATACGGTCGAGGTGCCAGATTTGTATTTACCTTTCTTGAGAACGACCACTTGGGTTTATTTTAATTTACTCGGCCGAAAATAACAGCTGCCTTACATTTATAATTCAAAACAAAGAACCAAAAAATGTAAAATTAACAACAATAGTAAAAAAATACAGTTTAACCCAAGGTTCTTATTCTAAAAGTATGTGACGATCCGGAAAGCGTCACGACATCCGAGTAACACTAACAAAGAAAACGCCGAACAACCGCGCGCGGAATAACCGCG
>NW_022639775.1:53420-58433 GCF_010583005.1 Odontomachus brunneus | reverse complement strand
GGTCTCATAGTTGGAACGGCGTTTGTTGAAAATCGAGGTGCCATGCGAAGTTGGCACCGCATTTTTTCAAAAATCGATTTTTTGCCTTAAATGAACGGAACTATTGATATGACCTATTAGAAACTGTAGAACTATTGCGGGTGTAAATGGAACTTGCTTAAAAACTTGCGGTGCCAAAAGTTGAGGTGCTAACTTCGCGGACGCACGAAAATTCAAGTTGTTTCAAAATGTGCAAACGAAAATCTATCGATTACATGCATTGTGAGTCAAGTTTGACTTGACTTTGTTTGGGGGGCTAGCGTAAAGTTAGCCCCCCCAAAATTGTTTTTTCAATAACTTTGAAACTAGAGGTGTGCAAACGAAAATTCTTGATGTGCAAACATGTGCAAACGATGAGCAAACAAATTAGGTGTAGAAATTATATTTTTTCGAATATTGGGGGGCTAACTTCACGGGGCTGGATATTTCGTCGTGTTCGCATCTCACTGACTTGCAGTGGGCCGATTCGGATCCCATGAGCATTGCGCCAATTAGTTTTATTCTCGGTGCTGATCTGTACGGCAGTATCATTTTGGAAGGCTTACGTAAAGGCGAACCTCGACAACCGGTCGCTCAAAATATCATTTTCGGCTGGGTTCTATCCGGCCCGCTCGAGAATTATTCTAACGGGTCGGCACGTGAATCAAGAGAGATTCGTTCTGTTGCGCACGTCTCTGTGAATCATTGTCTCAAGCTCCCTTCTCTTGAGTCCGAAATTCAAAAATTTTTGACAGACGAGGAACCACCGCATCTCCTTACTCACTCGATCGAAAACGATCAATGCGAAAAGCATTTCAGAACGACTCATTCTCGTACGGTCGATGGCCGATACAACGTGCGGCTGCCTTTCAAACATGATCCGCTTATTAATATCGGGGAATCTCGCGGTCGCGCTGAAACAATTCTTAAATTCTATGAAGCATCGGCTAAAAGGGCATCCCGCGCAAGCCTCGGAATACAAACTCTTCCTTTCCGAATACGAACAACTCGGTCATATGCGTAAATCGCCAGATGCGTCGTCATTACAGTCTCAGTGCGTGTATATACCTCATCATCCAATGCTCCGCGAGCACAGCACTACGACGCAGTTAAGTTTTCAACGCGTCTTGTGCCACTTCAAACGGAACGAGTCTGAATGACCATCTTCTAGCAGGGCCAAAACTACAAAGTGATTTAACTACAGTTCTTCTCAAGTGTCGTAATTTTAAATTCGTGTACACAGCCGACATAACAAAAATGTATCGTCAGATTTTTGTAGATTCGCGAGATCTTGATTTTCAACGAATCTTATGGAAACCAAATTCAGAAGCTTTACGGATTGACTATCAGTTGCTGACGGTAACATACGGAATGACTTGCGTTCCGTTTTTAGCACTTCGTGTGATACAGCAGTTAGCGGACAACGAGGGTATTTATTTTCCGCTTGCGATGTCGATCCTTCGGGAAAATATGTATGTTGATGATGTTTTTTTCGGAAATGATGAGCTCTCCCAATTACTTCAAACTCGTTCAGTTAATGCGACGCGGTGAGTTCGAGTTACGCAAGTGAGCTGGGAATTTTCCACGTCTTCTCAATGATATTAATGCCAAAAATCACGGACTAGTATGCCCGAAATCGTTATCCTCCAACGAAACTTTAAAGATTCTCGGTATTGGATGGAATCCCGCGAATGACATGTATCAGATCTCGGTCGTTATCAAACATTCCATTCCTGAAAGTAAACGTCAAGTTCTAGCTGCGATAGCTCAATTGTATGATCCACTCGGATGGATCACTCCTGTAACGATCACTGCCAAAATATTTATGCAGAGACTTTGGCGCGAAGGATTCGACTGGGATTCAATTCTTTCTCCTACGCTTCTTAATCACTGACGAAACATTTATTTCGAGTTATCCGCTCTCCGCGAATTGCGTCTCAATCGATGGACCGGCAATGGCCCCAACATCACAAGTGTGGAACTGCATGGGTTTTCGGATGCATCTAATGCGGCATACGCGGCCGCTGTCTATTTAAAGGACGTGTCCTGTTACGTCCCGGAAGGTCGCGGCCGCGAGATACGACACGGGTGCTCGGACCTAGTCGCGGGAATAGATCGCTTTTCGGGTACTTATGAATCTTCGCGATTCCCCTCGGGGATGCGTGCGATTGCGGGTCAACAACGCGAGATTTAGTTATGTTACGTCCCCGCTCAGCCGCGGCTATAATGGTGCGACAGTACTCGGGCCTTTGAGCGGGGGCACGATCGCTTGGTTTTTAGGTGGCTGAACCGTGTGGTTCTACACAGGGAATGCGCGATGTAGGAGGCCCGATGGTACTTCGTTTAGTCACCCGGGTTCTATTACCGACTTCGGGTTACCGGTGATAGTCGGTCATCGAAGGTGGTGCGCAAAAGAAAATGATTGCGAGGTAATTTGAACTTACCGGTGCGCCGCACACTTGGCCAGTTGGGTGGGGTTCCCCATGTGAGAGGTGATCCAAGGTGGTTGTTGCTCTCGGTGTCGGTGGCTTTACTCCAGAATGATTACCTCGGGTTCCTAGTGCCAGTGGTCGGGCGTGGCGCTCCCGTAGTGCGTATACAACAGCTCCGCTTGGATTTCCATATATCGTGCTCTCCGTGGATCACTCTCCGAAATATCAAGTGGAGGCAAGTTTGGATACGGCGTCGTCACTTTGGTAAGTCGGTAGGATTGTTGGGGAACGGGATGTAGCGGGAATTCTATTCCGATTAAAGCGTTATCACTTGCGCGTACGGGCGCGTATAGTCGAATGTATAAGTGTCGCAACTGGACCTTGCGTCCGGCACGGCGTGTCCTAGCCATAGATGCAATTTCTGTAGTGTAACGTCCCAGCCCCTAAAATCTTTAAATTTTCACGCCGTTACGATATCAAGATACCACATTAACCCGAAGCCGATTTGCGCTAACCTGAGAGGTAGTATATAAGGTACTTTATTCCAGCGGCAAACCTTATTTATTCAATCATCAGAGACGGCTAAGAATAAAACCCAATATATTGCTAGTGAAGCACGTAAAGGAAATAGTGAAAACCATACGTGACGAAGGAATAAGTAGATAAGCCGAATAATATAAGAATATTCGCGAAGCGAACCCGCCTAGGCACGAAAAAACGCGCTCAGCATGACATCATCTCGATATTATGCATCACGCCACCGCATATAATGTCATCCGGTCGTATCATAAGATAAGCCGAGGCGCAGAGGCGTCCCTTTAAAACTAACCGATCGGGACCACCGAGTCGCCGTGGAATTCGGCGCTGCAAGCCGACCGCCGTCGGAAAGCGCCGGGAACGAGCGAAGCATCCATCGGAGCCCTATAAAAACCGTGCTCCCGGAGCGCTCCCCGCATTTGTTCGAGCATTTGTACGGGACAATGCTTGAGTACACCTTTCCCGCATTTATCAATTTACAAGTATTTGTTCACATAGCTGCTTGAGCCTTTGTTACTCTCCGACCCGTTGCCTTAGGTATTTGTTCGGATTATCTACGACCGACCTGAGTGCGGGCTACAGCGTCAGTTGTTACGTCCCCGCTCGGCCGCGGCTGTGGCCATGCAACAGTGCTCGGGCCCTGGAGCGGGGGCACGATCGCTTGGTTTTCGGGTCGCTGAACCGTGTGGCTCTACCCGGTGAATACGCGATCTAAGGGTCCCGATGGTGTTTTATTCGGCTATCTGGTTCTATTACCGACTTCGAATTACCGACTTCGTCTTATCGACTTCGAGTTAACTTCTTTCGAGTTACCGACTTCGTATTACCGACTTCGTATTACTCGTATTACCGACTTCGCATTACCGACTTTGCATTACCGACTTCGTATTACTCGTATTACCGACTTCGCATTACCGACTTTGCATTACCGACTTCGTATTACCGGCTTCGTATTACCGACTTCGAATTATTGAAGATGGCGCGCAGATATGAGAATGGTAACATGATTGGACTTACCGACGTTGCGTACACCTGGCTAAGCAGAGGCAGCTAGGGGGAAGAGTAATTACTCCAGAGTAATTACTTCAGGTGTCTGGTCCCAGTGGTCGGGTGTGGTGCTTCCGTAGTGCGCGTGCAGCAGCTCTGCCCGGATTTGCATGTATCGTTTCCTTCGCGGATCACTCTCCGGAATATTGAGTGGAGGTAAGTTCGGATATTGTATCTCCACCTTGGTAAGACGATAGGGCTGTTTGGGAATGGAGTATGACAGGGACTCTATCCCAAGTAGGGCACTATCACTTGCACAAACAGGCGCGTATAACCGGTTATATAATCGACGTAACTGAACATTACGTCCAACGCGGCCTATTCTAGCCATAGATGCAACCTATTAAATCACTCATACTAAACGCGTACGCGATTCCGCTTTTGCAAGTCCTGAACGGGGACAGGCTCTAGTCGCCGCTCGGTGAATTGCAAGGCGGTAACTGTGATTTGGTAGGGAGCGCAAGTACGGCTCTAATCGCTACTCGGCAGATCACAGTTGTTACGTCCCGTTGCACAGAGAACGATGCACAGACAGCGAGCACAAGGGACGGCTCCGCGCTTGTCTTGCGTTTCGTTACCTGAGGCCGGAAGGGTTAAACCCGGAATGTCGGAGAGTCCGCTCGCAGGTCAGAATTGCATCACTGGCTTCGCTAGCTGTACCGTTTTGGACGCGTGGGTTTTAGGGAAGGTTCGGAAATAAGAATATTTTAGAATGAAATATTAAATTAATAAAATTATATTTCTATTTGATTGTTACATATATCGTTAGATAGGTTGAATGTTCTTGTCACGATATGAATCTACTTGCAACATTAAAATAGTAATAGTGTATATTCGCGTTGGTTAAACAAGAACTCTTATATTATAACGTTAAATCTAGACTACTCTGTAGCATGCTAAGGTATAGTGGAGTATTCTAAGGTTAGGTGTAAATTAACTAGAAGTGGTAGAGGTGTTTTAGAGTGTGGGAGTTGGAAGG
>NW_022639775.1:36700-53410 GCF_010583005.1 Odontomachus brunneus | reverse complement strand
CTCGGCAACCGAGGGACGTAGAGCTAAACAAATGACTGAATTGTTGTTCCAACAGTGTGGACAGAGCAACCGAAACGAATGAGGGGAAAAAAGTTTTTCGTGCTCGCGTACGTCACGCAGGGATGTGACAAAGTATTTGCACTAACGTATGGATCCTAGAAATAGGGATGAGTGTACTGTTCACGTCGCGTAGTCGGTAGCACAACCGACTTGTAGGACTCCCGGATTAAGACTGACTGACTGCGTTTTGCGCAACGCCTTATAAACCCTTTGGATCCGAGGAAAGGGTTTCCTCCGGAAGGGTTAAGAAAACATCTGGACGTTTCCGGAGGGAGCGGTGCACTTGAACACAGTACAATTGGACACGTTGCAAATGGACACGTTGCAAGTGGACACGACATTTAACACACAGTTCAATTAAACACGGTGCGTTTGGACACGAAACTTTTGGGCACCGTTGTTTTTGGACACGAAAAAAAATGCACGTCGTTCAGATACACACCGTTCAGTTGGACACCGTTTACTTGGACACAGTTCAGTTGGACACCGTTCAAGTGCCCACTGTTCATTGGGACACAGAAGGATGCTCACTGTTCACTTGGACACCGTTCACTTGGACACCGTACATTTGGACACCGTTTACTTGGACACCGTTCACTTGGATACCGTTCAGTTGCCCACTGTTCACTTGGACACAGAACGATTCGTGCTGTACATTTGTACACCGTTCACTTGGACACTGTGGAATTGCTTGTCTGTTCACTTGGACACAGAAGGGTGCGCACTGTTCACTTGGACACCGTTCATTTGGACACTGTTCACTTGGACACCGTTCATTTGGACACTGTTCACTTGGACACCGTTCATTTGGACACAGTTCACTTGGACACCGTTCAATTGGACACCGTTCAATTGGACAACGTTCATTTGGACACCGATCATTTGGACATCGTTCACTTGGACACCGTTCAATCGCCCATTGTTCACTTGGACACAGAAGGATGCGCACTGTTCATTTGGACACTGTTCACTTGGACATTGTCCAGTTGCCTGCTGTTCATTTGGACACAGAATGATGTGCACCGTTTATTTTATCATCATTTAATTATGTATCGTTTGTTTATGCAATGGATATGCAACTGATGAGAAATAAAAAATAGTTTTGTAGAAAATATTTGTGTTTTTATTTCGTTTTTATCACATCCAACCACAACGCCATATGCCTACAGATATTCTAGAGACTCTATAAACAACGACATATGATTGGATATGTCCGTTTGCAATGTACGCATCTGGGACTCACTCCGATTTTCGTACTACTATTTGTGATGTAGAGTGTAAAGTGTGGTTTTGATAATTATTTAGTTTAGCGGCAACACCTCCGATTTCGGTGAAAATAGACTCAATCGACGCGTTTTTGTATACCAAACAACTTTTTCCTCTGACAAAATTGTCGCTCTCTACTGCGAAGCAAGATATTAATAGACAAAATTGAGGGCGTGTTAGGTTAGAAAATCGGGAGCGGTGCACTTGGACACGGTGCATTTGGACACAGCCAATCACAGCACCGTGTGATTAGAGACATTTGTAGGGTCCCTTGGAACAGCGACTTGTGATTGGACTGTGTCTAATTGCCCCGTGTCCAACTGATATACACCCTAGAAAATCTATCATATCATTTATCTCTAGTTATGTAACTGGAAGGCTTCGTCTCCCAGACCCCCCTATCACGGGGGGTGGGGGCTATAGTCTCTTGTGCTTAAGCTAAAAAGTGAATTTCTCACAAAAGACTACAGTCCTCACCCCCCGTGATAGGGGGGTCTGGGGGGCAAAGCCCCCCGGTTACATAGCTAGAAATAGATGGTATGACAGATTTTCTAACCTAATACGCCCTCAACTTTGTATATTAATATCTCGTTTCGCAGAAAAAAGAGCGACGATTTTGTCAGAGGAAAATATTGTTTGGCATGCAAAAACGCGTCGATTGAGTCTATTTTCATCGAAATAGGAGGTGTTGCCGCTAAACTAAATAATTACCAAAACCACAATTTACCCACGCTCTACATCACAAATAGTAGTACGAAAATCGGAGTAAGTCCCACATGCGTACATTGCAAACGGACACTTCCAATCATATGTCGTTGTTTATAGAGGCTCTAGAATATCTCTAGGCATCTGGCGTTGTGGTTGGATGTGATAAAAACGAAATAAAGACACAAATATTCTCTACAAAAGTATTTTTTATTTCTCATCAGTTGCATATCCATTGCATAAACAAACGATACATAATTAAATGATGATAAAATAAACGGTGCACATCATTCTGTGTCCAAATGAACAGCAAGCAACTGATCGATGTCCAAATGAACGCTGTCCAAATGAACAGTGCGCATCCTTCTGTGTCCAAGTGAACAGTGGGCGATTGAACAGTGTCCAAATAAACGGTGTCCAAGTGAACTGTGTCCAAATGAACGGTATCCAAGTGAACAGTGTCCAAATGAACGGTGTCCAAATGAACAGTGCGCATCCTTCTGTGTCCAAGTGAACAGTGGGCGATTGAACAGTGTCCAAATAAACGGTGTCCAAGTGAACTGTGTCCAAATGAACGGTATCCAAGTGAACAGTGTCCAAATGAACGGTGTCCAAATGAACAGTGCGCATCCTTCTGTGTCCAAGTGAACAGTGGGCGATTGAACAGTGTCCAAATAAACGGTGTCCAAGTGAACTGTGTCCAAATGAACGGTATCCAAGTGAACAGTGTCCAAATGAACGGTGTCCAAATGAACAGTGCGCATCCTTCTGTGTCCAAGTGAACAGTGGGCGATTGAACAGTGTCCAAATAAACGGTGTCCAAGTGAACTGTGTCCAAATGAACGGTATCCAAGTGAACAGTGTCCAAATGAACGGTGTCCAAATGAACAGTGCGCATCCTTCTGTGTCCAAGTGAACAGTGGGCACTTGAACGGTGTCCAACTGAACTGTGTCCAACTGAACGGTGTCCAAATGAACGGGGTGTAACTGAACGTCGTGCATTTTTTCGTGTCCAAAAATAACGGTGCCCAAAAGTTTGGTGTCCAAACGCACCGTGTCCAATTGAACCGTGTGTCAAGTGCCGTGTCCATTTGCACCGTGTCCATTTGCAACGTGTCCATTTGCAACGTGTCCAATTGTACTGTGTCCAACTGAATGCCACTCGTTTCCGGAAGGGTCTCGAAGATTCTCGAGGAATCTGGAAAAGTCTGGGAGGATCCCAGGGTTCGGGAAAGTTACCTGACCTCAGGGAGTGGGGTTGATCTTCCTTAGCAGAAGGATCGAGAGGCCTCTAGAAGATTCTGGAAGTTTCTCGGTTGTTCGGGAAGGGTCTGGAAGGATCTCGAGAGTTCGGGAAAGCTACCTGGTCTCGGGGAGCGGGAATGGCTTCCTTTGGTGGAGGGTTTAGAACGGGTTAGGCAGCAGAAATGGTTTATGTTCCACCTAACGAGGTGGCGCTCGCATCGGCGGGCTTAAGACCCGCAGTGGTTTACCATCCACCTAACGAGGTGGCGCTCGCGTCGGTGGGCTTAAGGCCCACAGTGGCTTACCATCCACCTAATGAGGTGGCACTCGCGTCGGCGTTCGTATGGTTTGAAGAAAATAAAATTAGCGGGATAGCATAGTCGCGGCGGACGTGTGTAACGTCCCAGCCCCAGGAAACTTTAATTTTTCGCGATCATTACGGTATTTAAACTCCTCGATAACCAGAGGCCTATTTGTGCTGATCTGAGACATAGCATTTCATATGAACCAAATAGTACTTAAACCCTTCGAAGCGTTATATGAGAAGTCACGATATTGGGAGACAAGGACGGAATATATTTTAGGCAAATTGACTCGCAGTAGGAAATAATTAAGAATTCAAAAGGTACGTTAAAGATAACAATTCAAAGTCCACGTTATCATGAGCTCTCATAGAATAAACTCTAATTAGTCATTATAAGTTTTATTTTAGTTAAAAACAAGGAATCTTACTAATTCACTCGTCAAAAACGGCCAAGGATAAAAATCGGTTTATTATAAAAATGAAGTATTCATATAACCACTCAAAAGGCCATATATGACGAAGGAATTGGTAGGAAATTCAAATAATATAAGAATTCTTTTAAGCGAACTCGCGCAGACACGAATGAACACGTGCAGCATGACGTCACCGTGATGCATCATCGCTATGCATCACGCCACAGCGCATAACGTCATCCGACCACCCGAGCGCATCAAACGAAAAGCCGAAGCGCAGCGGCATCCCTTTGAAAAAACACCAACTCGAGACCACCATCTCGCCACCGGATGCGGCGCTGCGAGCCGACCGCCGTCTGCGGAAGCGACCGAAACCGGCCGAAGCCCGCGCTCGAGCCCTATAAAAACGGTGCTCCCGGAGCACCCGCAGCATTTTGTGTAACGTCCAGGCCTCCGAAACTTTAAAACTTTCGCGCCACTATATTACTAAAAGGCCATAATAGCCATCGGCCGATTTGTGCTAACTGAGATGTAGCATAAGTAATATTTTAAGTGAAACTTTATGTTAACAGCGACTTTATTAATTCAGTTGTTAAAAAGGGCCGAGACTATATAATAAAATATCGACAATGCAAGCAAAAGCATCTTAGTACAGTGAAACATTATTAATAAGAAATTATAAAAGCCATACGTAACAGCGGAATTGTTAATATAATTAAGATAATATAGAATAAACGCGTAGCGACTCGCATGGACACGATCAAACGCGTCTGGCATGACATCATCGCATCACCATGCATCACGCCACGGTGCATCACGTCATTCAGCCACCCGCATGCAGTACCAGGAAGCTGAAGAGCAGTGGAATCCCTTTGATGAAGGCCGACTCGGGACCACCATGCCACCCTGATATTCGGCGATGCAGCCCGACCGCCGTCGGAAGCCGCCGGACTTGAGCGAAGCAACAACTGGAGCCCTATATAAACCGTGCTCCCGGAGCGCGCGAGCAGTGGCAGTTACAGAGACACACAGTGCTACACATAATTTTTACACAAAGAGTACGACATTACTTTCTCAGACACATACACATAATTTTGCGACAACTCTTTTGTAATTTTCCAACATAGTATTATATATAACTTTTCTGCGGCAGATACACGACAGTCTCTCAATATTTTATCCGAGAATCTCTATGTAATTCACATTCGAAAATACTAAATAGAATTTTTCACATAAAGCTACACATAATTTTAAGAGTGCAGTGATAACTTTCTTCAATATTCACACGCAACACCAACTTGATATTCGCTCGGGAAATTGTAAAACGCACACCCGCTACGTAGGCGCACGTTCCCATACACCTACACGTAAACATACATATTTCAATCTCTGTATCAAATCATCTCGCCGGCCCGTTGCATCGAAGCATTTGTTCGGGAGATTTACTACATAAATACACGAGTGTACCACACTATAACGGGGACGACGCCGAGTACTCAACCTCCACAACGCCCTTCGCCTGCTACTTTAAGGCCACCGTCCGGGCATTTTTTTCTGACGACCAGCGAATATCGCGAACCACTTGCGAGCGTGTCCTGGCGAGGAACGATAAGATCTGCACACGCAATTCTACCATAAAATAACCGTAACTCTACTGCACACAATCACACTATCATATTGAATATTCGCACCAAAAAGTCTAGTTGGCCCTTCACCGCCAACATAAAATATATTTTTTCCTCGTCACACGAATGTTATAATCAATCGGCAATACGCAGCCTACATTCATTTAATAAAGTTAAACCTTGCTAGCATAACCATCTGCCAGGCAGACTCTTTAATTTCACCATAAAGTCCCATATCAGGTTACCATAAGGGTGAATTCATTACCTTTTATCCAGAATCTCCTTACGCTTCTCCTTTGGTCTCTAGGCTCTACAGACAGCACTGTTTGTAGAGAGAGCCTATTACACACACAGTCCTGCAGAGCTGCGGCGCCTTGGGCGGCACTATATTTGCGCTAAATTACCAGGTAGCATAAAATCGCTCTTCGTCGCTTTTGCCTTTTAAGATCGGGCTCTGACACCCCATGGTAGTAAATCACAGTATACTCCAGGGCTTAATTAAGACACAGCGAGTTGTAGAGTAGCGCGTGAAGATCTCCTGGCTAGCGAGTCGGTCGAGATCCGAACGAGACTCTGACAGGCCCTGGCGAATAGGACCTTAGTGACTAAAATTTAAGAGACCTGTAATACCCTTCTGCTTTATACCATCCTCTACTCACTCGAAGTCACTCTTACGGAATATATTAATTGAGATAAATTAAAGATATAATTTGGAGTTTCATTTAAATAAATAGATGCCGAAACGAAGCGGCCGAAAATATAGAGAACGTCTACAAAGGTGGTTTACACGTACTACGGCACAAGGTGTACCCGTGTCCATAACACCCAGCTCACCAAACCCTACAGAAAGAGGGTATTTCGTAATTAATTCAGGAAATTATTTTATCGAAATTCGCGCGTCGCTACGACCACTGCCATCGCGGCCCGTCGCGCCGACGCCACAGGCGACCGAAGAAATACCGGAGTATTTAGAATTAAAATCAAAAGACCAAGAAGTCCCGGTATCCGAAATTAAATCTAAAAAGGATCTAAATAGCAGTGAGCGAGCTGTAGTGCAGACCTTGACGGATGTACTTACCAACAATAAATAAATTTCAAAAAAATGCACTCTTATATAAAATTCTCGATAGAATAACTATTAATCAACTCATCAATTTCTATTCATCCATTACCCAAGTATAATATTCCCTCTTTCATTATAACTCCGTTTCTCTATTTTTCAGTCTAATTAATATTTTACATTTTATATTATCTAATTAATATTTTACATTTTACATATTATACCTTCTATCTAATAATTCAATCATTACAAGGTATTAACTATTAATTAGCGCCTTTATTATCAAGTCACAAGATTTTATTCTTTTTTTATATACTAAGCGCAGCAAAAATCACATCACTATTACACGCATTTGCAACACAAATAAATTACTTCCTCTTGATGCACAGTTCTCTACCAGCCCAGGCTATTGTCGGTGTATCCAGGCAGGCTTAAAACAAAAACGAGAACATAACGTTTTTGTGTCTGAGTGGTCGCAAAGGACGTAACATTTGTTCGGAAAAATTTCTAGACGTAACCCGGCTCAGTCAGCCAGCATTTTGTTCGGAATTTTTCGAGACCTATACTTAGTCTACGCTCACGCAGCTGCGTGAACGCATTTTCCTCGCTCTTTGTTCGGGACAATTCTTGAATACATTATCTTCGCATTTGCTCGTGGATTCTTCGAGATTCAACCTACTTTCCGACCAGTTGCCTCAAACATTTGTTCGGTGATTTCACTATTCATCTGCGGCCCCTTGCGAACCTATACGGACCGGCATAGGCGTACTCTTACCGACTCATCGTGTCCCTGCGAGATTTCAACCGTAAGTTTTATTTCTTATTTCCCCTACATTTATCCGACACTTGCCCGGTAGGTATTTAGCGAAGTATCAAACTTTTGATTCAATACTTTAATATAATCAATATAACTTAAGGATATTGTGTAATCCACTATTAATTCTACACTGCAATATTATATATCACTCTACAACATTATATCACACTTCAATTAAAAAAATATATATATATTATATTCAAATTCTATAGTCATATGATTCAAGTTCCTCTCTACCAAATCCAGTTACTATAATTTTATAATCTCTAAGAACGATCTGTTATTTTCCATTCCTAAACTACTCACGTACATACACGTATATACTTTCCTGCAGAGCTGCGGTAGTCCTAGTGTCTACCATATTCGCCGTCGTAATAGCGTTTCCTCCTCTCTCTATCTCTGCTTCAGATAGTTTAACTGCTCCTAGAAGATTCTTTTGCTTATAGTACAGAGCTCTGACAGGTTCGGCAGCGTCTCGAATGCTCCGGAACTTAATTAAGATACAGCGAATTGCAGAGTAGCGCGTGATGAGGATTTCCTAAGCGCGGGATTTCTGAACAACACTCTGACAGAGCTCCTTGATTGTTGAGCCTTATTAAGAATACACTAAAACCAAACTGAGTTTTCCATCTTAATATACCTTATCCATAAATTAAAACCCATTTTGATCGTTCTTATGGACTTTTGCTTTCATTAACTTTTGCTTCTATTAAATTGTCTGAATAAATCTTCAATACATTAAATATTCCTTCATTAATAAAATACGTGGTAAATATAAAAATCATTTTATTCAATTCATACATTCCTCGATCAAATATAGAATCAATAACTTATCATTCATCACAATTATCATTGCATTATTTCTTGCACAATACTACACTCGCTTGAAACTTCCTCTCGGTGCACAGCTCTCCACTTCCCCAGACTATTGCCGGTGTATGCAGGTAGGTCTAAAACAAAGAGAGAGCAAACGTTTCGTTAATCTGAGCGACCAAACGGGACGTTACATAAAAATCTGGTGGCAGCGCGGTGGGATTGGTCAAAAGTAATATCGTTAGGAAGCAGTATTTACACTATACACCACACATAAATTTAATATGACATCTCGAAACCTAAGGTCAAGTTCAAATAAATCCATTTCCGAAATGACCGCGGAAGAAGCAGAAAACGTGAGAAGTAAATTGGAGCGCTTAGAACAACTAGAAGAAAGAGAAAAATTAATTCGCGAAAGAGAAGAAGCGATTAGTGAAAGGGAAAACACTGTGCGAAAAGACATAGCCGCACACAACAGAACACTAATAGACACACAAAACATGCAAGCCGCAATGGCTCATTTACACAAAGAAACATCAACATTCAGACCCTTAATAAATCAATTTAGCACCCTTCAAGAACAAGTGAACTCTTTACGAGATACACCTCAAATCACACCATGACAAATTCATGAGGAAGGAATTCAAAGTCCTGCACCCCCCATTAATTCCCCCAATTTAAATGAACAATATCCAATTCGATTAAAAGACATTGCAGATCCAATTCCGAAATACGATGGACAGCGGATGTCCGTTTTTCAATTCAGTAAACTCTGCAAACGTGCATTAGATTTGATACCGCCACACCAAGAACAATATTTAATTCAATTAATACTCAATAAATTAGTTGGTCACGCATACACAGCCATCGAAGGCTCCCATTTTAATTCAATCACCACATTAACTCGCAAATTAAAACAAATTTTTGGACCCAACAAGTCATTAAATCAATACCGAGGAGAACTAAGCAATGCCTATATGAAACCCAACGAGAATATTTTTGACTACATTTCACGAATTAAAGAACTAAGAACTGCAATAATTGACGGAGAATTAGAACTCCATAACAGACTTGACGAATATATGATTGATAGCATCGATATAGATGTCTTAGATAGTTTTATAAATGGTTTGCCCTCTGATTTACTAATTCGCGTCAAGATCGAAGGATACCGAGATTTAGATGAAGCCTTCATGAAGGCTATACAAATGTCAAAAACCCTAGAAACAGAAAATCAAAGACGAAAAGATTCATTCGTTAACAATTTTCCTCACTTCCTAGACAGGATGCCCCAATCACCAGTCCTAGAGGACTTTATAATCTCCCACGCACACAAACATTCGCCGACCTTAATCAACCTCGCAACATTTTACAAAGACCCTCCGCTCCCTTCATTAGACCACTCATACCAGGGCAACCAGGACCTAATGCCCCGACCGGAAAATTCTGCCGATATTGTAAGAACGAAGACCATCTAATTAATGATTGTGTTAAATTAAAATACAGAAATTCAATGGCACAACAACAAGCCAAACCCGCTGAGCAATTAAATAATGACTCGGAAAACGCGATACGCGCTCCGGAGAAGAGCGACGTCCGCCGGAACGCAACGGAACAGACGGGACGTCAGAATGTAAGATTTCAAGAAACAAACGAGCCTGTCCAGTGAAAATTAGAACAAGCGCACCTAACGTCATTTTATCATCAAAAGATTTTAACAGAGCCTATACATTCATGATCGATTCAGGTTCAGACGTCAATCTAATTAGACAAAGTTGTCTCAAGGAAGACGTAGAGATAGATAAAAGTAACGAATTAATTCTACAAGGCATTTCACCGGAACCAGTCCGCACTTTAGGCTCTGTTTCATAAGAGTTACTCGGGAAATAAACAGAATTCTACATCTTACCCGAAAACTTCGCGCTTAAACAACATGGTGTTTTAGGCACCGCCTTTTTTATGCAACATAATGCGAACATTAATTATAAAACAAAAATTATTTCAAGTGATTCAGTACGTATTCCATTCGCCGAGGCTGAATGCATTAATGTCAAACCGCGTATGATCACGCCCTTTTACGTTGTTATTACGAACCCCGAAAAAACTCAGGGGTACATTCCATCATTAAAATCCAGGGACGGCATATACCTAGGTAATACCGTAGTTCCTAATAACCAAGGCAAAGCATATATTTCAATTGTCAATACGACTTCTGAGGAAATTAACGCTGAGGTCCCCTATGTCGAATTAATCGACTTTGAAACTTTGGATACACTTGGGATCCCTGACCGAGGCCAGGAAAATCTCAGTGTTAGTACCGCTTCCCGAGGGCTTGCCGGTACTCACGGTCCGTCTGATTCCCCTTCAGTCTTTTAGACAATTTCCCCTCACGCTGAACCCTCAATTTCTACCTCCTTGGACACACAAGACAGTTACGACCGAGGGCCCGTGACTGCCTGTGGTGCCGCTAAAACATATTCTAATCCCACTTCTCCAGCGAGAGAAGATCTAATATTAAATTTGCTGCGCCTTGATCATTTAAATAGTGAAGAAGAAAGACACGTAAAAGCTTTAATTCATGAAAATTCAAATAGATTCCATTTACCAAACGAAAAACTAGAAATTACCAGCTTTGCTGAACACTCGATCCCCACAACAAATGAGGTACCAATTCATGTAAAACAATATAGGTTTTCACTTATTCATAAAGAAAAAGTAGATAGACAAGTTAACGATTTACTACAGAAGGATATCATAGAACTTTCAAATTCCCCCAACAACTCACCTCTTTGGATCGTTCACAAAAAGGTCGATTCACACGGCAATAAAAGATGGCGCATGGTAATCGATTATCGACTACTAAATGAAAAACTATAGGAGATGCCTATCCTCTTCCACATATTACGGACATTTTGGACCAGCTAGGTAATGCAAAATATTTCTCCATATTAGATCTTGCATCCGGGTTCCATCAAATCCCAATGTCCCCCAAGGACGCTCCTAAAACTGCCTTCAGCACGCCATATGGTCATTATCAGTTTAAAAGAATGCCCTTCGGACTTAAGAATGCACCAGCTACTTTCCAAAGATTAATGGACAATGTACTGTCAGGTCTTCAAGGTCTTTTTGTCTACATGGACGATATTGTAATTTACGCCCGCTCTTTGGAGGAACATAACATAAAGTTTAAAAGATTAATGAAAAAAATTAAAAGAAGCTAATTTAACCTTACAACCCGATAAATGTGAATTTTTATGTCACGAAGTAGCCTACCTTGGGCATATAATAAGTTCAGACGGTGTTAGACCAGATCCATCAAAGATCAAATCCATCAAAGAATTTCCTACGCCAAAAACCCAGAAAAATATTAAAGAATTTTTAGGACTTTCCGGATATTATAGACGTTTCATTTCCAACTTTTCCAAAATAGCCAAACCCCTAACTGACTTATTAAAGAAAGATAGACAATTCAATTGGGGAGAACAACAAGCACAAGCTTTTGAAATCCTGAGAAATTATTTAATCACTGAACCTTTGTTACAATATCCCGACTTCTCACGACCCTTTAACTTAACGACATACGCGTCAGGATTCGCCATAGGCGGAGTTTTAATACAAAGGACCGGTCGGAAAAGATCTCCTGATCGCGTACACTTCAAGAATTCTGAACTCAGCAGAACAAAATTATTCTACGATAGAAAAGGAATGTCTGGTGTAACGTTCCAGCCCCTAAAATCCTTAAATTTTCACGCCGTCATAATATCAAAATACCACTCTAACCCGAGGCCGATTTGCGCTAACCTGAGAGTTAGTATATAAGGTACCTTATTCCAGCGACAAAACCTACTCATTCATCGTCAGAAACGGCTAAGAATAAAACTCAGTATATTAGCAGTGCTAATGAAGCACGTAAATGAAATAGTGAAAACCATACGAAGGAATTAGTAGGCGAGCCAAATAATGTAAGAATATTCGCAAAGCGAACCCGCTTAGGCACGAGAAAACGCGCTCAGCATGACATCATCTCGATACTTTGCATCACACCACCGCGTATAACGTCATCCGGCCACCCTGCGTAGAGGCATCTCTTTGAAACCAACCGACCCGGGACCACCGAGGCGCCGTGGAATTCGGCGCTGCGAGCCGACCGCCGTCGGAAAGCGTCGGGAACGTACAAAGCTCCCGTCGGAGCCCTATAAAAGCCGTGCTCCCGGAGCGCTCCTCGCATTTTGTTCGGGTAAAATTCAGTATATCAAGTCTTCGCTCTCGCTGCTGCCTGAACCTTTATTACTCTCCGACCCGTTGCCTTACGCATTTGTTCGGATTATCTACGACCGACTTGTGAGCGGACTGCAGCGTCAATACTAGCGTGCCCAGGCGAGTTCAACCACGACTGACGGATCCCTACAATAAGCGACCGTGAGTCTATTCCCCAATTATACTCGAACACTTGACCGGTAGGATCCGAGCGACCACCTATCGTTAAATTCATTATTCTTGATTTAATTCTAATATTCTGACTTTTATTGTACTACCCGTATTTCTTAATAGCTTATAACATAATTTACATATAAGAATTTCGTTTAAATACCATAATTGTACTCGCTCTTAAAATATATTATACGATTCTTACATTACTGCACTCTTTAAAAACGATTCTCTTCCTATACATCCTCTACACTTTGCAATACCTTGCGCTACATCTTTGGTCTCGACGCTTCGCTGACATCTGTGCCAGCTGTAAGCCCATTACACACATTGCTGCTGAGCTACGGTGTTCTCCGTAACACCATAATACTGCTAATGTGCTAGGTAGCATTTACCGCTCCTGGTTACATCTTCTGCTTCTTAAGACAGAGCTCTGACAATTCTCGGCAGCATTTCACGAACGCTCCGGAACTTAATTAATATACAGCGAATTGTGAAGTAGCGCGTGAGGATCACCTGGCTAGCGAGTCAGTCGAGATCTGATCAAGACTTCAACAGGTCCATGCAAACAGGATCTTACAACTTAAGGACCGAGAGACCAGAGGATATATTTTCGCTTTACACCCATACCTATTTACTTAAATCGTTCTTACCGAGTTTTATATTGAGACCAAATCAGTTACAACTTAGAATATTTCATTCAATATATTAGATGCCGAAGAGAAGCGGCAGGAAACATAAAGAGCGATTACGCAGGTGGATTGCACGCACCGCGGAGCAAAGCGTACCTATCTCCGTCGTGCCCAGCTCTCCTAACCCTACAGAAAGAGGGTATTTTATTCTAAATTTGGGAAATTATTATATTGAGGTTCGCGCGTCACTGAGACCACTTTCACCGAGGCCTGTCACGCCGACCGTACCCGTTATTAAAGAAGAATCTAAATACACTGAGTTATTACCGAAGGACCAAAAGGTTCCGAATTCGAATTTAGATTTGCATAAAGAATTAACAAGTAGCGAACAAGCCGTAGTCGAAGCGTTAGTAAATGTACTCACCAGCGATCAATAATAGACATTCTTATAATTGAAATCGTGTCAACTCTTACGTATCACACGTCACAACCTGCCCTCAATAAAAATATCAACTAACTAATAAAATATTCCCCGATTTACATCCTAGAAACCCCTTTTGCTAACTTCAATATTCCTGAAGTATAACCTCAAGATACTAATACGCAATTTCGAACTTATAAACGAAGATTACTTTATTTTTCAATCCATTTACATACACCAGCTAAATTCTCTTCATACTATAACTTCATTCTGTCGAGGTTACAATTAATTAAAGCAAAATTGTCAACTTATTTTAATCCGAGTAAGAGGATCTATTTTTGATAAATAAATCGTAACACATAAATCATTCCTCTTTCACTTTATTTAACCACACACACTTATAACTCCCTTCCGGTGCATTGCTCTCTACCAGCCCTGGCTATTGTCGGTGATTGCAGGCAGGCCTAAAACAAAAGAGAGCATAACTTTTTTTGTGTCTGAGTGGTCACAGAAGACGTTACATATAAAAATCTGGTGGCAGCGCGGTGGGATTGGTCTAGGTGACACCGTTAGGAAGCATCAAATACACAGAACACTTTAATATAAAATGGCAACTAGAAGCCTGCGTTCAAATTCAAATAAATCTTTACCCGAAACAACAGCGGAACTTACCACGGAAGAATCAGAGAGTGTTAGGAGTAGATTAGAAAGGTTAGAGAAATTGGAGGAGAAGGAAAAAGAAATCCGTGAAATGACAGAAACTTTACGAAGAAAAAAGGAGGCATACAGTAGAAATCTCTTAAGCACTCAAAACACTCAAGCCATAATGGCAGATTTACATAAAGAAATTCAAACATTTAAATTTTTGATTAATCAAGTTAGCGCCTTGCAAGAACAAATTACATCGCTACAAAATAACTCACAACCATGAGTCCTCACACCACAACACACATACGAAGAAAGAATTAATTCTCCTATCATCCCCATACAATCCCCTAACCCTCTCAAACCGTCTCCCATTTGTCTAAAAGACATAGTAGACTCAATTCCAAAATATGACGGACAGCGGATGTCCGTATTCCAGTTCAGCAAATTATGCGAACGCGTATTAGACTTAATTCCGCCTCACCAAGAACCTTATTTAATTCTGTTGATACTTAACAAATTAATTGGACACGTGTATACAGCCATCGAGGGCACACATTTTAACACTGTCGCCGCATTGACTCGGAAACTGAAGCAAATTTTTGGACCCAATAAATCGTTAAATCAATATAAAGAACTTGGTAACGCCTACATGAAACCAACTGAAAGTATTTTTGACTACATTACCCGCATTAAAGAATTACGTACAGCTATAATTGACGGAGAACTTGAATTTCACAATAGACTTGACTACACGATGGACAGCATCGACTTTGATGTATTGTAACGTCCTTCGCGACCACTCAGACACAAAAAACGTTATGTTCTCGTTTTTGTTTTAGGCCTGCCTGCATACACCGACAATAGCCTGGGCTGGTAGAGAACCGTGCATCGAGAGGAAGTGATTTATTCGTGTTGTGAATTCGTATAAAAATAATGTGATTTTATGTTGCGCTTCTAATATATAAAAAATAAAATTTTGAGACTCGACAACGAAGGGCATGAATTGATTATTGATACTCTTGTAATGATTGAATTATTGAAGAGAAAATATAATATGTAAAATACTATTAATTAGACAGAAAAATAAAGAAACAGGATTATAATAAAAAAGGGAATATTATACTTGGGTAATGGATAAATAGAAGTTGATGAGTTAATTAATAGTTATTCTATCGAGGATTTTTATACAAAAGTGCATTTTATTGAAATTTATTCATCGTTGGTAAGTACATTCGTTAAGGCTTGTACTACAGCTCGCTCACTGCTATTTAAATCGTTTTCAGATTTAATTTCGGATACCTGGACTTCTTGGTCTTTTGATTTTAATTTTAAATACTCTGGTATTTCTTCGGTTGCCTGTGGCGTCGGCGCGACGGGCCGCGATGGCAGTGGTCGTAGCGACGCGCGAATTTCGATAAAATAATTTCCTGAATTAATTACGAAATACCCTCTTTCTGTAGGGTTCGGTGAGCTGGGTGTTATGGACACGGGTACACCTTGTGCCGTAGTACGTGTAAACCACCTTTGTAGACGTTCTTTATATTTTCGGCCGCTTCGTTTCGGCAGCTATTTATTTAAATGAAACTCGAATTTATATCTTTAATTGGTCTCAATTAATATATTCCGTAAGAGTGACTTCGAATAGGTAGAGGTTGGTGTAAAGCAAAAAGGTATTTCAGGTCTCTTAATCCTTAATCACTAAGGTCCTATTCGTCAGGGCCTGTCAGAGTCTCGTTCGGATCTCGACCGACTCGCTAGCCAGGAGATCTTCACGCGCTACTCTACAAATCGCTGTGTCTTAATTAAGTCCTGGAGTACGCTGTGATTTACTACCATGGACTGTCAGAGCTCGATCTTAAAAAGCAGAAAGCGACCAGGAGCGATTTTATGCTACCTGGTAATTTAGCGCAAATATAGTGCCGCCTAAGGCGCCGCAGCTCTGCAGGACTGTGTGTGTAATAGGCTCTCTACAAGCAGTTCTGCCTGCAGTACCTAGAGACCAAAGGAGAAGCTCGAGGAGATTCAGAATAAAAAGTAATGAAGTCGCCCTTATGGTAACCCGATATGGGACCCTCTGGTCCGTACTAAAGAGTCGACGAGACAGATGGTTATATTTGCGTAGTTTATCTTTATTAATTCTTTGTAGGCCACGTGTTGCCAATCGATTATAATGATCGTAGTAGTAGTAGTAGTAGTAGTAGTGGAGCAGGTGGGCACTTTAATGCCCTTACGTCACCTAGATCTAGAAGTTCCATTGTGACCTCCCGCTATTT
>NW_022639775.1:36463-36614 GCF_010583005.1 Odontomachus brunneus | reverse complement strand
TAATAAACCCAGCCTAGTATCTGACGCCAGGTCAATCAAGCTGCTAACCCTTTTTCCGTTTAGATCCTCAGGCTCCATGAACATGCAGCCCCAGGATCTATACCTTTTGCATGTGAGTACGGGACCGACTTAAAATGTGGGCGCTGTCCTT
>NW_022639775.1:35005-36453 GCF_010583005.1 Odontomachus brunneus | reverse complement strand
GCCAGGTCAATCAAGCTGCTAACCCTTTTTCCGTTTAGATCCTCAGGCTCCATGAACATGCAGCCCCAGGATCTATACCTTTTGCATGTGAGTACAGGACACCGACATAAAATGTGGGTGCTGTCCTCTCTCTCCTCACCACATAGGCGGCAGTCACTTTGTTCCGTAAGCCCAAGTTTGTTTAGATGGCTCCTCAGTGTGATGTGTCCCGTGAGAAGACCCAATCCCACCTTCAGCCTTAGTCTGTTCATGGCCAGGAGCTCGTTGGCTCTCCCCGGCGATGGTTGCTCCATTAGCCGCTTAGCTGTCCGGCAGCCTCCCACCGCCCTCCAGGAGCCAACGTGCTCTCGCTCAAGCCATCCACTGATGATGTTGATTCCCGTTACAAAAAGTACTCCAACGATCTGCGTGGCTGGGTCCATTTGGGTCCCCAGCTTGGCCAACTCGTCGGCTATCTCGTTCCCGAGAAATCCCTGATGTCCTGGGATCCATACTAGAGTTATCATGTTAGATTCCCCCAGTCTAGCTAATGCCTGCATGCAGTCCCAAACTACAGCCGATTCTGTAGTGGTCTTTGCAAGGGCATGTATGGCCGCTCTGCTATCAGAGCATATGTAAAAGTGCTGGTTTGCACTATCGTTTACAGCAAGGGTTTCCACACACCTCAGGATGGCCTCCACCTCGGCTTGAAAGACCGTGGCCATGCCGCCCAGAGGTATGCTTTTTCTATGGTTTCTTTTCGGCCCATAGATTCCTGCCCCATACCGACCATTTGCACCCAATCCGTCTGTGAACCAAAGATCCACTTTTGGATCAGCTAGTAATTTAGACTTATTCCAGTCGTCCCTAGTTAGAATTAAAACTTTAAATTTCTTCCCCAACTGATGTTTTCTTGGAATTCTATCCTGTTTTAACTTGAAGGGGTACTTCTGAGAAAGTCCCTGTCTAGTGTGTCCTAGACCGGTATCTTTCCATTCCCCCTGACATCTAAGTCTATAAGCCGTTCTCCTGGCTTAGTATTTTATCAGGTGACCGAGAGGTGGGCAACAGAGAGCTACTTCCAGCGCCTCCGTCGGGGTGGTTCTCATGGTTCCTGTCACAGCCCTCAGATAACTACCCTGAAGGCTTTTTAGCAGGTTCCTGGCCCCCACCCTCTCCATTCTCGGCCACCATACTACCGCTGCATAGGTTAGTCTTGGCAGCAACACCATCCTATACAGCCAAAGGGCAGCCCTGGGTTGAAGCCCCCAGTTTCTACCCATTACTCTTCTACAAGCCCACATAGTGGTATAGAACTTTCTTCTCTTGTCCTCGAGGTTTGGCAGCCAGCTCAGTTTAGCATCCAGGATCACTCCAAGATACTTCACCGAGTTTGTGTAAGTTATTTCCCTGCCCCAGAGCTTTAGTGGCTCTATGTGTTCGGGTTTGTATTTCCTGGTGAAGACCAC
>NW_022639775.1:26986-34334 GCF_010583005.1 Odontomachus brunneus | reverse complement strand
CGCCTCCAGAGGTAGCACCCGATTCAGAGGTCTCTTCAGCCCTCTCCCTCGCCCGCTGCCTCTTCAGCTTTCTTCTCGCAGCCCCACTCATTTTCGGGCGTGGCTCTGCGAGTTTTTTTGCCACGGAATCGGACCGAGCGTCGGTACACGATCCCGCGTCGTTTCCTCCTTCTCTAGGTTCACTTCCTAAGGAAGCCACCCCCTGAAGAAGGTCGTCTATTTTTTGCCTATTTTTTGTACCTATGTCCATTTTGTTCCCACGAGTACCGCGGTCGCGCGATCTCACCCAGGCAGAGCCGCGATTGCCCGGGGCTCAGCAGCGTACTCCCGGAGGTCGCCCGGTATCCGGGAGGCACCGTTCATGACACAGCTCCCCCTGTGCCACGCAGCCTTTAGCACGGTTGCTAACACCTTGGCTTGGGGGGTTCCTCATAGATGACTGCGGCCGGGAAACATCCCTGAGCGGATGCCCCGACCGCAGCCACAGCCCCACCACCAACGACATGATGGGAACCCATGCGGAGGGTGGGGGCTCCGTAAATGCAAATAAAATTTTTGGTAAAAGCATCTGCTATTGCCAATGAAGTTATTTCACTCAGAGGGATTGCTACTGAATATTTCGTAAGTAAGTCCTGGATTGTGAGGATGTGTGTATGTCCTTTATCGGTTGTGGGCAAAGGTCCCATTAAGTCTAACGCAATTTTGTCAAAAGCGGCGTCGGGTGTGTCTGTAATAATCATAGGTTGTCTGATTTTAATTCGCGTTAATTTTTTCAATTGGCATTCCTTACATAGCTGAATAAACTTTTGAATATCTCTCTTCATGTTAGGCCAGGAATAATTTGATTTTAATCTGTTATATGTTTTTGCGACTCCCTTATGTCCGCCTATAGCAGACGAGTGATTTTCTTCTATAAGTATATGTCTGCTTTCTTCTCTAGGGGTTTGAATCAGTCCCTTGCAAATTGTTATATTAATATTTTTATCTTCAAAATGTTTTATTAGCTGTTTCTGAATATAACTCCAGGGGATGTCATCAAAACGATCCGTTTTCCGGATGCTGAATGATTTTAGATTTATTTCTCCTACTACGTCTAGAATGGATTTAATACAATTTTTTACGTTATCTGTGTCTACAATTGTTTGATTATCCATTTTGATTGGAAGTGAGATTAAAACCTTGGTGCCAAAGGCATTTACTTTAGCTCTTTCTAAATTTATATTTCCGTATTTTGGAAGGCGTTCAGCTTGCTGGTGTTCTTTCGCACCATTATCATATGGAGTCCCATTTAAAGTTATGAATATCACCTGATTATTTGTGATAGAAGTGTTTCGCGTGTTTCATTAATTTTTACAAGAGGTTGAGGTCGTGGTAAATTTGCAGGTACAGAATTTGATTCAAATATCTCCTCATCTTCACTACTTTCGGTTTCTTTTATAAGTTCTGGGTCTAACTGTTCTTCATCTGAGGTTGAAAATATATTTTCCTATCTTATATCCCGTATTTCGGGTTGGTTCTCATTATCATTTTCGTCACTGTCATATGGTATTTCAATTTCTACGATGGGTTCTATGTTCTGAGGATTTTGAATGTTAGTTGGGGGAAATGTGTTTGGCTTGTTTCCGCGGGGGGTGAAGGTAAGGCGTTGTCGTCTAGACTTTCAATTGGAGGATGACCTTGTAAAGGTCGTGGTAAAGTGTGTAAACTGTCGCGGGTGTCGCTATATTGTTATCTACTGGGTGCAGTTCGATAAGAAAATAAGGATTCATCGGAAGATTCGTTAAGAATGGGGGGATCTGGAATAGAGAGAGGATTGCTTGAAGCAATCGGAGGATTTCTTGATAGGGCGTCTGCATTGCTGTTAAGAGTATCCTTTTTATACTGAATTTCAAATTCGTATTCTGATAGTTTAGTGCGCCATTTCCATAGACGTGATAAAGGGTCTTTAATTGAATTTAACCACACCAGGGGTTTGCGGTCTGTAATGATTATAAATTTTCTGCCATATAAGTAAGGTCTGAAATGATTAATGCAATAAATGATAGCTAAACACTCCTTTTCGATGGTTGAATATTTTTGTTCTGCTGGGTTTAGTACTCTGGAGATATAAGCGATAGGAAGATCCTTTCCTATAGGTCCCTGACTCAAAATTCCGCCCACGGCGTAGCCTGATGCATCTGTCGTTAAATTAAAGCGACGAGAAAAATCTGGATATTGTAAAAGTGGTTTTGTTGTTAAATAATTTCGCAGTGTTTCAAAGACTGCATCATGTTGCGTATTCCATGAATATTGTTTGTCCTTTTTTAATAAGTCCGTTAAAGGTTTGGCTACTTTAGAGAAATTAGAAATAAAGCGTCGGTAATAACCGGCGAGTCCTAAAAATTCTTTAATATTTTTGGGTGTTTTGGGCTCTGGGAATTCCTGTATTGATTTGATTTTGGAAGGATCGGGTCTTACTCCGTCCGAACTTATAATATGGCCTAAATATATTACCTCATGTCTCAAAAATTCGCACTTATCTTGTGGCAACATTAAGTTCGCTTCTCTCAACCTTTTCATTAGTCTTTGAAATTTAACGCGATGTTCCTCTAGAGATCGAGCGTAAACTACGATGTCATCCATGTATAAGAATAATTCGTTGCCTTGTAATCCCGACAGTACGTTATCCATTAATCGTTGGAACGTAGCCGGTGCGTTCTTAAGTCCAAATGGCATTCCTTTAAACTCATAATGACCGTACGGGATACTAAAAGCTGTTTTAGGCGCGTCCTTTTGTGACATTGGAATTTGGTGAGAACCAGACGCGAGATCTAATACGGAAAAGTATTTCGCGTTACCCAATTGGTCTAAAATATCCGTAATATTAGGCAACGGGTATGCGTCGCCTATAGATTTTTCGTTTAATAATCGGTAATCTATTACCATTCTCCATCTTTTATTTCCGTGCGAATCTGGCTTTTTGGTACAATCCAGAGTAGTGAATTATAAGGCGAGTTTGAAATTTGAATTATATCCTTTTTTAATAAATCGTTA
Source organism: Odontomachus brunneus (assembly GCF_010583005.1). Taxonomy (NCBI): domain Eukaryota; kingdom Metazoa; phylum Arthropoda; class Insecta; order Hymenoptera; family Formicidae; genus Odontomachus; species Odontomachus brunneus. The sequence continues at coordinate 31,301 of NW_022639775.1, read as the reverse complement.
ACCTGTCTATCTACTTCTTCCTTATGTACGGGTGGAAATCTATATTGCTTAACATGAATAGGTACCTCGTTTACTGTAGGAATTGAATGCTCAGCAGAATTTGTGATATCTAGATGTTCGTCGGATAAATAGAATCTATCTGAATTTTCAAGAACTAAAGACTTTATATGCTCTCTTTCTTCGTCATTCAAATGGTCAAGGCGTAATGATTTTAATATTTCAGCTTCTCTCAACGCTGGTGAGTAGGAGCTTGAACTGGGAATGGAATCAAAAGGACCATAGGCTCTCGGGATCCCTCGGGTCTCAACAGCACCACAGATAGTCGCGGGCCCTCGGTCGCAACTATTCAGTGTATCCGAAAAAGCAAGATTAAGAGAACCTTCATGAACGTGATCAATTAATTCAGAGTTTGAAGGGGGAAAGAACGGACCGTGGGTATCCGCAAACCCTCGGGTCGCGGTACCAACACAAGGATCTTTATGACCTCGGCCGGAGACCACCTGTGTATCAAAAATATCAAAGTCGAATATTTCGACATGGGGGACTTCAGCATTGATCACATCTGAAGTTATATTAAAAATGGGTAAGTATGCCTTGCCTTTATGATTAGCAACCACGGCGTCGCCTAGGAATATGCCGTCTTTAGATTTTAATCGTGGAATGTGTAACGTCCCTTGCGACCACTCAGACACCAGAAAAGTTTGCTCTCTTTGTTATAGGCCTGCCTGCATTCACCGACAATAACCAGGGCTGGTAGAGAGCGGTGCATCGAGAGGAAGTTATTTATGTGTGCGTTTAAGTGTAATGAGAGTGAAATGACTTGAAAGTAATAACTTTCTATGAAAAATAGTTAAATTGTAATTTGTAGTAGAATAGAAATATAATGTAAAGCGTTTCTGATTGATATATGTAAATAAAATAAGAAATAAAGGATTGTAAATAAAAAAAATATAAGATTCTGAAACTGTATTGAAAAAGCTAATATTATAGACTGATTGCCTTGAGGGCGTGAGTTTGCAGTAAAGGAAAGTCTACTAAATAAAAGAAATCAAGGAAAAATACTAAAAGGATGTATCTTGAATAATATTGGATCGTAGTATGCAATTCTTGAAGAATGAAAGGGATTTAATATTTGAAACGTGTTTTATTCGTTGTCTGTAAGTACACTCACTAGCGTGTCAACTACTGCTTGCTCGCTACTAGTTAAATTCTTATGCAAATCTAAATTCGGATTCGGAACCTGTTGGTCTCTTGGTTTTAATTCGATATATGTAGGTTCCTCTTTAATAACGGGCACGGTCGGCGCGACAGGCCCTGACGATAATGATCTCAATGAGGCGCGAACCTCGATGTAATAACTTTCTGAATTTATAATGAAATACTCTCGTTCCGTAGGGTTAAAAGAGTTAGGCACGACAGAGACAGGCGTTCGCTGTTCCGCGGTGCGCGATATCCACCTGCGTAGTCGCTCTCTATACCTCTTGCCGCATCTCTTCGGCATCTTATATATTGAATAGAATATTCTACGCTGTACTTGATTTGATTTTAATTGGAAACCTCAGTAAGAACGATCGAAACGGTAAGGTATGGATGTAAAGCAGTAATATTGTCTCTGGTCTCTCAAGATTTTTATATAATAAGACCCTGGTTGCAATGGATCTGTCGAAGTCTCGATCAGGTCTCGACCGACTTGTCAGTCAGGAGGCCCTCACGCGGTACTTCGCAATTCGCTGTGATTAATTAAGCTCCGGAGCGCTCGTGAGATGCTACCGAAACTGTCAGAGCTCAGTCTTAGAAAGCAAGCAGAATGTGACTAAGAGCGATTAACGCTACCCGGTACACAAGCAATATTATGGTGTCACGAGGAACACCGCAGCTCTGCAAGAATGTGTGTAAAAGCTTATGGCTTACGACTGACGCAGGTGCCAGTGAAGCATCGAGACCAAAGAATGTATGCAAGGTTTGCCAGAGTGTAAAGGATGTATTGGATAGAGATGGTTCTTAAAGAGAGAGCAGTAATATGATGATCGTAATTTAATTGAGAGCGAGTACAATAACAGCATTTAAGCTGGTTAATATAATACTGTCCGTGTGGGTAGCGGACGTAAAGAATACCCCCAACGTATGGCCTGCGTGTCGTAAAAGGCGACTAAAAGGCCCTCATGGGCGGGTTGCTGCGCCCATGAGTATTAGGAGCCGGAGGGCCCCCCTCCTTCTCGCTTCAGAGAGGGAGGGGAGCCCAATGGCGCCTACAGCATGGGAGCGTACCGGATCTCTTATGCCAGTATGGTACCGGTCTCTTGGGTGAGCAGCGGCGCCCGAGAGTATAAGGGGGAGGCGAGCGCGCCCGGCTGTCCTTAGGGCAGCCGGTGCGGGTGAACCGTCCTCACCGCGGGGGCAGTCGGGTCCCAAATGCCAGTACGGCAACCGGCCTCCCGGGTGGGCAGCTGCGCCCGGGAGTAGTAAGATCCTTGGTGAATACTTCACCGAGGATCCACAGCGGGGGCAGGGCGGACTCCTGAGGCTCCGTTGAGCCAAACCGCCCTAGGGGGCGGCCCGAACAGCCGCCCGGATTGGGGGGCCGCCGTCATGCCCCCCATTTAAAAAAAAATGATGGAAAAAATAAACGAAACGACTTGCGGCAGGTCGGAGGTGTCGCGCCGGCATGGGGGGGCTATGGTCCCAGGTTCCCCCATGTCGTCAACGAGCGTTGGGCCAGAGGAAGCCGGTGCGTCTACGGCGGGCGCGCCCGTGGATTCAGCGACCGCCGATGGGAAGGGGGAACTAAGGAAAAAGGAAAGGAAAAGTGAAGAAGGAGAAGGGAAAAGAAGGAAGATAGAGGAAGAGCAGGAAGGGATTGGGACAGGGATAAAGAAAAAGATAGGGGAAGAGGATAAGGGGATGGATGTGGAAGAGAAAAAGGGGTGGCCTGATCCCCAGAGGATGACTAAGACCCGGCAGTTCGTGCTTACACGGCTCCACTATCTTAGGGAAAGCGCCGGGCACATCGGGGAAATAGTAGCGAAAAGTAAGAGGATGAGTGGGGTGGAAAAAGGCAACATCTCGAAAAGTAAAGAAGAAATGCTAAGATATGGGGAGAAAATGGCGAAGATGTTCAAATTGAGAACAGAATGGCTAGAGGGAGTGATAAGAGAGAGGGACAAGATACTGGACAGGTATGATAATGATGAAGCAGAGTTGGTATTGGAAATGGACAGGTACAGAAGGGTAATACGAGGTTTGGAAAAGGAAAAGGAATTATGGGAACAGGAAAGGGATGGATTAAGGAAGGAAATGAATGAAAAGGAAGAAAAAATAAAAGAGATGGGGGACAGAAAGAGGGAGACGGCGGATCCGGCAGTGTCTCCGTTTCCGGAGGCACGGCCCGACGTCAGGGATCGGGCGACGTCGCCGCTGCGAGAAAGGGTACCCGGGCGGAGGAGAGAGGCGCCGGCGGCCGGGAAGCCGCCGGCTGCGGCGGAGGGAAGGACTGCGCCCTCCCCGCCCGCCGTGGCTCCCCCGCGAGATGAGGGGTGGGTTGTGGCGGGCGGTGGGGCTGCAAAGAGGAGGGAAAGAGGCCCCAAGAGGGACGATGGAAGGACGCGCGCTCCGGGGCGTCCGGCGGTGCCGGGGGCGCTGCCGGCGATGCCGACGACAGCGGCGGTATCGGTCCGCCTTGAGCCGGGGGGCCTCTCGTATGCGGAGGCCCTCCGAAAGGCGAGGGCCGATATAGCCCCAGGCGCGGGTGGGGTCCGGCCCGCCTTCGTTAGAAGGGCCGCGAATGGCGGCCTCCTGTTTGGGCTGGCCGGGCCCGGGAAAGAAGGGGAGGCGGACGCCCTGGCCGCCAAGGTCAGGGCGTCGCTCCCGGGGGCCGTGATCACACGGCCCGTAAGGATGGGGGAGGTCCGACTCGTCGGTTTTGACGAGTCGGTCCTCCCCGAAGAAATAACAGAACTCCTCGCCGCGCGAGGATGTGGGCCGGGCGAGGTGCGCCTCGGCCCCATCCGATGGGGTTGGCGGGGCGAGGGGGCTGTCTGGGCAAGACTCCCCCTCGCCGCGGCCGCCGCGGTGGCGGCTGAGGGGAGGGTGGCTCTGGGGTGGGCGGGGGCGCGGGTGGTGATGCTCGCGGCTCGCCCGCTCAAGTGCCACAAGTGCTGGAGGCTCGGCCACATCCGGGCGGCCTGCTCCGCGTCAATCGACCGGAGTGGGCTCTGTTACCGGTGTGGCCGGGCGGGGCACATCGCGCGGGACTGCGCAGGGAGCGCGGCCTGCGCGGTGTGCTCTGAGGATGGCAGGGACTCGGGCCATCGGGTGG
>NW_022639775.1:25777-26976 GCF_010583005.1 Odontomachus brunneus | reverse complement strand
GCCCGCCTTCGTTAGGAGGGCCGCGAATGGCGGCCTCCTGTTTGGGCTGGCCGGGCCCGGGAAAGAGGGGGAGGCGGACGCCCTGGCCGCCAAGCTCAGGGCGTCGCTCCCGGGGGCCGTGATCACACGGCCCGTAAGGATGGGGGAGGTCCGACTCGTCGGTTTTGACGAGTCGGTCCTCCCCGAAGAAATAACAGAACTCCTCGCCGCGCGAGGATGTGGGCCGGGCGAGGTGCGCCTCGGCCCCATCCGATGGGGTTGGCGGGGCGAGGGGGCTGTCTGGGCAAGACTCCCCCTCGCCGCGGCCGCCGCGGTGGCGGCTGAGGGGAGGGTGGCTCTGGGGTGGGCGGGGGCGCGGGTGGTGATGCTCGCGGCTCGCCCGCTCCAGTGCCACAAGTGCTGGAGGCTCGGCCACATCCGGGCGGCCTGCTCTGCGTCAATCGACCGGAGTGGGCTCTGTTACCGGTGTGGCCGGGCGGGGCACATCGCGCGGGACTGCGCAGGGAGCGCGGCCTGCGCGGTGTGCTCTGAGGATGGCAGGGACTCGGGCCATCGGGTGGGTGGTCCCGAGTGCCCAATGGGGGGTGGTGCTCCGGCGGGCGGAAGACCGCCGGGGCATCGCAGGGGTCGACCGCCGAACGCGGCCGGCTCAGTTTGTCCCCTACGGGAGGCGTGCCAGCGGACCCCGGGGAGTCACCCCGGGATCCGGCTGGCGGAGAGGGCCCCGGTCTGATTATCTAGACCGGGGCCACGGCGCCGGCCGAACATCTGGCGGCGTCGAGGGGGGCCGGTGCCGGGCGGAACTCCGCCTCCACCGGTCCCCCCTCTCCCCTACGAGTCGCTTGGGGGGTGTGCGGGGGCGCACCCCCCAATCATAGCGGCCCGGGAGGGAGGCGGCGCGGTGTTGGGTCGCACCGCGCCGCTGCTCAGGTGGAGCGCGACCGGGGGTGATTATTTACCCCCGGTCCGGGAGGGGTCCTCAGGACCGCGGAGAGGGGTCCGCGGAAGTTATACGCAAATGGTTCCCGCGGGCCCCCTGATGACCGCTGAGGACGGACCCGCCAGGGGTTTTAGTGGGTAGGGCCCCCGCCGACCACTCGGCGGGGGAGAAGCCCCACATAACCCGCGATCTCCCCCCGGAGACCGTGGGTATGCGTAAAGCATTTCCCCTGGCTTAAAAAAAAAAAAAAAAAAAAAAA
>NW_022639775.1:11971-25580 GCF_010583005.1 Odontomachus brunneus | reverse complement strand
TTAAAAAAAAAAAAAAAAAAAAAAAAGGTTAATATAATATACAAGCATATAGAATGTATGACAATATGAAATAAATGACAATTTAGAAATCAGAGTAGTAATGCAATAATATAATATGTAGGAATATAGAATATACGACAATATGAAATGGATGACAATATAGAAATCTGAGTAATAAATGTATTGAGAATAATAATAATTTTAACGATAGGTGGTCGCTCGGATCCTACCGGTCTAGTGTTCAAGTACAAAAGGGGGATAGATATTAGACTCACGGTCGCTTATTGTAGGGATCCGCTGGTCGTAATTGAATTCGCCTGGGCACGCTCGTACTGTCGCTGCTGTTCCGCACGCAGGTCGGTCGTAGAGAATCTCGGGATAATTGGAGCTCGCTGGTTTCGATAAAATATAACTCCCGATAAAATGTTCACGCAGCTGCGCGAACGTAGACTTGAATATGTAACGAGAATGTTTATCGTACGATGTCCTCGAACGGGTCAGCGTAGCCACGCTGACGGATGGTGCTTGGGAAAATCCTCGAACAGGCTAGCGCGGCTGCGCTAGTGGACGCTGGGAAATCCTCGAACAGGCTAGCTTGGAGCGCGCCGGGAGCACGCCTTTTATAGGGCTCCAGCGGGGGCTTCGTGCGGTTCCGACGGTTTCCGAGGGCGGTCGGGCCGCAGCGCCGAATTCCGTAACTGCACGGTGGTCTCGAGTCGGCCGGTTGCGAAGGGAAGTCTCCACGGCTCGGCTTATCTTTCCGATAAGCTCGAAGGACCGGACGCCGTTCTCGGTGGCGTGATGCGTAGCGTCGCGTTTGTACCTAAGCGAGTTCGTCTCGCGAATATTCTTATGCTATATGTTCGTACAAAAGTTGCGGTCTCTTAGCTCTAACAGCGGTGGTGTATGCTCCTATACAGTTCGTTACAAAATATACTTCTACTATTCCTGTCGTCACGTATGGCTTTTCATCGGCTAATTATTAGGCGGTGATTTATATTTCCCTTAACGGGTAAAAGTCTATTGGAGGACTGCTGCCACCTGAATCTTATGTATTTTTAGTTTAAGCCGTCTCTGACGATTGAATTAGTAGGATTCGCGGCTGAAATAAAATATTCTATGGACTACTTCTCAGTTTAGCATAAATCGGCCTCAGCTTAATGCAATATCTAGCGGCGTGAAAATTTAGAGATTTTTGGGGCCGGGACGTTACACCTCCCCCCTTTTAAAAACAAATTCCGATGGTTTCGGAGGGATTTGTTCTAAATCTGAGATACGCTTATTTAATTCGCGGTATGAAATAGTTTGTGACGCGGTTATATTAAGTGGGCTATTGGGTGGGGCTGTGGCGGTGGTTTGCTGTCCGTTTCTTACAGTAGTTGGCTGGGTTGAGACTGGTCGAGATTCCTCGTCGTTGTTCTGCGGGTTGCTGTCGGGATTGTCTTCCTGATTCGGCTGCCTTGGTTTGTGTGCGAGATGGATTAGTAGGTGGGTGATTGAACTCCATATGGCTCCCAAAAGATGTAGACTGCAGCCATATACTGTGTGTAGAGCGTATCCGTGGATGGCGGTATCTATAATAATTTTGATTACACGGATTATTATAAATATTCCAAGTATTCCCGCGGTTGCAGATCCGAATGTGACGAAGCCTCCCCAGAATTTGGATGCTGTACTCTGGACTATCTTGTTGAGGGTGTCCTCGTCCTTGAGATTATACATAGAGATAGTTCCATCGCCGTGTGAATAGCCGGTGGTGCCTCTCGCGACTGAGTTCAGCAAGGCTGGTTTTTCTGCCGAGAACATGATGTAGTCGCGGAGCTTATTGATGTCGTCCTGGTTGTAAATTCCGCTCGTGGCGAGAGATCCGGGTGTTAGATATTTCCATGATATTTTCGTCAGCGGCTGAAGTTGTCGTGGGGCGACTTGCCGTATGTGTGGATCAGGTGTTAGCTGGATCCAGGTGTCTTCGATATGGTAGAGGGTGGGTAGCTCGTACGAGCATTCCCTCTGGGTACCAAATCCGGTTATGATTCGGGATTTAGGAGTAAGATACAAGGATGCGTTTCGTAAGTGGATGGGAAGCTCGAGGTAGCACTCCTTAGTTCGGCATACGGTAACCTCGACTGGGATGCATCGGACGACGTGCATGGCCTCTCCTGCGTGTACTGCCATGTAACCGGGTCCTTTCATGAGCCTGTAAGCAAATTCGTCAGGTAGAAGAGTTGCTAAGGACAAGATATTTTCAATGATCTTTCTTTCCAATTTGCAGCGCTGTTCAATCACATTTTGGTATAAGCTCGTCATCTGGGCACCCATGTGTTTTTCTACATAAACAAATTTCGAATTTACGTAGCTGAAGATGTCAATATTGTCCACGGAGATGTCACTTCGCGGTTTCAGCTCATTTCCCTTGGTGGTTTCCACAATAAATAATTTGGGATGTTCCGTGCGTAGCAATGTGTAGCCACAGAGTAGAACTTCTTTCGTTGTCATGAGGGCAAAAGTGATGTTCTGAGAGACGAGTGAATAGACGACAGGTGAGTTTGATTGAGTGGTGTCGTCCTTGATTCTTTTCGCAAATCCCTCATACAGGACATCGTAGGCGTAGAAGTCGCAGCTGGTTATTGGTATGGTATTCCAGTAAGTATATCCGTCATCGGAGTCGACGCAACGTCCTTCTTTCAGTTCACATGTAGTTCCAGATGGATTTTTCCGCTGTTCAGGTGCACAGGTACGTATGATGATTTTAGCGTGATTTTCGCGATGGCCATGACGACAACATCGTCCCAGTCACCGTATGGGTCGTTGTATTTTCCTCCCTGTGCATCTGCCGTCAGCGTTTACTGTTCCTGCCATTATTAATTCACGAATGTTAGTGGTGTTGACTAAGAGTTTGTTTACTTGGTTAAAACCGATGTTGGCGACTCCAGTTTGGTGCATTTGGATGCAGTGGTTGCGTCCTACGTTGTCTAAGTAAGTGGAGTAGCCACACCTCACGATGGAAACGTAAGAGTGCATGGCGCAGTAGTAGATGTGGCGTTGGATTCCTATTTTGCACTGGATGACTTCGGCGTAATTATATTCCGACAGCTGAAGAAGTTGGATGTAGACGTTGGTGTCATTGGTTGTTTTGATGTCTAAGTCGCAGTCTCCGGAATTGAGGAGTGAAACTGATGTTATATTGAGGTGTCGACCTCCACAGTCAAAGCCCAGTAATGAATTAACGGGTGAGAGAGCCAGAAGCAAGATGCCTGCGAGTAGCATTCTGTTGTTGACTTCTGAATCAGTAGAGTTTATAACTTTTTTTTTTTTTGGCAAAAAAAATGCATTACGCACACCCCCAGGATATCGGGACTTTCCCAGGGGTAGTGTGGGACTCTCCCCCTCCGGAACTCGGCCGGAGGGGGCCTACCCACTAAAACCTCTGCCGGGCCCCATGCGGCTGTTGCGAGGGCGTCCCGCTTGCGCATTACTTCCAGGACGCCCTCAGCCGCGGGGCGGGGAAAAACTAAACCCCGCTCCCTTCCCGGGCCAGGAGGGATAATGCCCTCCCGGCCCGCTGTTCCTATCCTTCATGACCGGACGTGGGCCTGCCCGTCCGGTCATACCTCACCTGTTGGGGGCGCTAGTGGCCGGGTCCGGTCCCGTCCGGACCCGGCCCGCCCCCACGGTCCCGACCGAGATTGCTGGGGCGGGGGGTCTAAGAGTTCTCCTCCGCCCCTCTCGGTCAGGAGCCACCTAGCACTGGGAGGAGGGTGGGCGGCCTAAGAGTCCGCCCTTGCGAACCGGCCGCCATGCCCCCCTACCGGAGGCGCCTGGTCTGACTTCTTGTCACGGGGGGGAGTCGCGCCTTGCTGCGTGTCTCCCCCGCACGACCAGGCGCCTCCAGTCTCCCCCTCGCCGGGCCCTCCGTTGATCAGAAGGGCCCGGCGGCATTGTAGGGGGCTGCGGCGCACGCACAGGTACCCCGGGGAAGGGAACGCCAGCGGTGGCGTCCCCTCCCCGCCCGCGAGTGCGCCGCCCCTCGACCCCGCGCTAATGCGACGCCTCGCCCCATCCCGGGGAGCGGCGGTTTCTCCCCGCCGCACCCTCTCCGACTCCTCCTGTGACACGACTGCGTCACAGAAGGAGGTGACGGCAGACCAGCCCTCGTCTCCCCCAAGCATGGCCCTTATGAGGGCCGGGGGAGAGAGGTCCGCTCCCACCACGTCAATCAGGACTAGGCGCTCCACATCCCAGGAGAGGCATTCCTCCAGGGTGTGTTGCTCCGAGTACACTTTAGCGCCACAGTGGTGGCAGCGGGAGTTAGGCTCCCTACCAATCCTGTGTAGGTACTCACCGAAGCATCCGTGTCCGGTGAGTACTTGCGTCGTCCGGTAGGACAGCTCTCCGCGGACCCTGTCTACCCATTCTTGTAGACAAGGCCGGATGGCCTCGGCGACCCTCGTTCCCGAGTGGCCCGACGTCTCCTCCAGGTGGATGCTCCACCTTAGGAGGAGGCGTTGACGGGCCTGCACTTTTGCTATGCCTATGGCCCTGGCCAGATGTTCAACGTCTCCCCCGGCACGAAGCTCCTTGACACGCCGATAGGTCTCGGCGTGCATTTGTGCAAGGAGCTCCAGCGGGGGGAGACCGGCCAGGGCCGTGGCGGCCATATACGACGTCGTCTTATAAGCCCGGGCGAGGCGAATGGCGACCCACCGCTGAGCGCGGTGAGCCAGCGCAATTATGCGCTGGTCGGTCTTCACGGAGACACCGTCGATCCGGACTCGGGCCCCAGGTGGTCCCCTCCTCCTCGAGCCATCATGTATAAACATGAATTCTGACTTGAGGGGAGCCACCTTGAGGCCCATCCCGTTCAGGGGGCCTACCACCTGTGTACCACCAGTCGTCCCTTCTCCAGGGCGCTCCGCCAGCCCCGGCCAGCACCATTGTGTCGTCTGCGTAGCAGACGTCGCTGCAGACGGGGGGAGGGCAAGGGGAGGACTTGGTCGTACGCGATGTTCCATAGTAGGGGTCCTAGCACGGACCCCTGAGGAACACCGCGGTAGACCACCCTTCCGCACTGGAGTTCGGAATAGCGTGCTTTGTTACGGAACTCCAGTCTTCTATCCCGGAAGTAGTCCCTAATAATTGAGACCAGGTGGGGGGGACCTTGAAATGGGCCAGACCCGCCTCCACCCTGTCCCAAGGGAGGGAGTTGAATGCGTTGGCGACGTCCAGGGACACCGCCAACACAACTCCCCCCCTCCTCACGACGGCTTCCGAGAGAAACCGGACGCGTAAAATCGCGTCCACACTTGACCGTCACTCCCGGAAGCCGTACTGCTCCTCACTGAGCGTTGGACTACGCCGGGATAGGTACCAGACGAGGCGGGCGTGTATTATTCTTTCGAATAGTTTGCCCGCCTCGTCCAATAGGCATCTCGGCCTATAAGCGGAAGGGCTGTCCTCCGGCTTGCCCCCCTTTCGGAAGAGGACCAGATTGGCCCTCTTCCAGGAGCTGGGGAACACCCCGGTCCTCAAACAGGAGGTGAAAAGCCGCATTGTGCGACGCTTCACTTCCACCTCCCTCATCGCCAAGGTCCACACTGTGCCTGGGATGCCGTCAGGGCCCGGCGCCCTTTTCTTGGCGCCGAGCCTCCTGACGGCCCTACCTATCTCCACCTCGGTGACCCCGACCGACTCCTCCTCCCCGTCCGATGGTGGGCCCTCGTAGGGGGGAATGCACGCTTCCCCCCATGGAAAGAGGGCCCCCATCACTTCGTCGAGGAAGTCGGGGTCCAGGGACGCCGTTGGAGGGGGCGCCCAGTTGCGCAGACGCCTCATCACAATGTGACACGGGCGCCCCCATGGGTCCCTGTCGATGGTGGAAACCAGTTTATCCCAAGCACGGGCCTTGGCCGTAAAGATGGCCGCCTTGAGGGCGCCACGCTTTTTGCGGTACGCGCCCGCGGCGGCCATCCCACTTACACTGTCTCTTCCCCGCCGGTCCATTTCACGCCTGGATTGGCCGGCGTAGTGCCGTAGTTTGGCTATCTCCGTCGACCACCAGTACACGAACCGGCGGGGGTGCGGCCGAGATCAGGGCATTGCGGCATCACACGCCGCTGACATCACGCCCACAAGCCCGGCCGCCTCAGCCTCAATGGCGGCCCGGGTCGCCGGTGTGGGGCCCGAATCCGCCCATGTGGCCGCCGTTAAGGCGGCCGCCGACCTGTCGCGGTCAAGTTTGCGGAGGGCCCACTTTGGTGGTCGGGCGCCCCCCAGGCCGCGTCTCTGGAGCACCTTCTCTGGGGTGGCGACCAGTCGGACCACGATGTATCGATGGTCCGAGAGGTTTTCCCCCCCGGTCACCACCCGCCAATCCTGGATTAATCGGGCCGCCTGGGGAAACGCTAATGTGATGTCGATCACTGATCTCCCACGCGGCCCGACGAAGGTGCTCCTCCGGCCCCTGTTTATGATACAGAGGCCATGAGACGTGACCCATTCTTCCATAACCTCGCCCCTTCGGCACCTGACCGAGGACCCCCACAACGCCGATTTGGCATTGAGGTCCCCGGCCACCAGGACCGGCCTTTGGGGGCGCCTCGACAGGAGGTCCCCCAACCGGTTCAAAAGGTGCTCGAAGTGAGCGAGGTCCCACGATGGTGGGGCGTAAACCCCGACCACGTCTATGGCCCCCCACTCGACCGCGACGTATCCTACCCCCTCTCCACCAGGTAGATTGGGGGGAGGCCTCCCTTTCTTTGCGATAGATCGCCACCGAGCACTTGCCACCCCGCCCCGCAACGTCACCCATTATGGCTGGGTGACTCCCGGGGACGGAGTGAGGCTCGGAGGCGATCCCCAATCCACAACCGCGCTCGCGGAGGGACTGCGTAAACAGTTCCTGGGCTGCGCGAGCGCGGTTGAGATTCGCCTGGAGGAGGCGCGAAGCCATTACGTCTTAGTTCCGCTCTCCTCCAGGCCCTCCCCTATCATCCCCGCGGGAGGGGGACCCTCGTTCGGGTTTCCCCCCTCCCGCGAGGTAACTTTCCCGGCCTCGGCCCCCCGCGGTTTTCTCTGCTCCTTAGGAGCAGCGTCCGTCAGAGGAACCGGGGTCTCGGGCACTGGAGCCCCTCCCTCTGCTTTTTGAGGGGGGGCTCCTTCTCCTTCCGGGGGGAGTGGTGGGAGGGGTATTGGAGGCTTTACGCCTCCTCCTCCCACTTTTTCCCCCCTTGTCTCGCTTTGCCATTTGGCAAGCAGGGCCTCCTACTCTGTGGCCGCAGGGCCGCCCGGCGTCAAGACACACCGGGCATATTGCCGGTGCATCGCACGCCGCGGCCCTGTGGCCAGCCGGACCGCAGTGGTAGCAAAGACCACTGCGGTCGGCCTTGTTTTTGCATAAGGCCCTGACATGGCCCCACCCCAGGTATTTGAAGCACTTCGGGGGCGCTTCGTTAGGACCTCTAGGCGGAGGACCACCCAACTTTGAGTCGCCCCCCGCCCGCAACCTTCCGTGCGGCCGAAAGGGGACAATGAATCCAGATTGTCCCCATTCGGTCCGCACCCGGGCAAATTGCCCCGGCCCTGATTTCGCCGGGCCCGCAACCCCCAGCGACTGCCACAGCGGAGATTACATCTTCCGCGGTGACTGAATCGTCCAGGTCGCGGACCCGGATGTCGACCCTCTTCGAGGGACGCGCAATTTGCACGTCCCTATTGTCGGCGAAGAGGGCCGACATACTTTTGGCCAGGGCATCCGCCCTTTTTTTTTCTTTTTTTTGTAAGCCAGGGGAAATGCGTTACGCATGCCCACGATCTCCGGGGGGAGACCGCGGGTTATGTGGTGCTCCTCCCCCGTCGAGGATGCTCGGCGGGGGCCCTACCCACTAAAACCCCTGGCGGGTCCGTCCTCAGCGGTCATCAGGGGGCCCGCGGGAACCACTTGCGTATAACATCCGCGGACCCCCCTCCGCGGTCCTGAGGACCCCTCCCAGACCGGGGGTAATAAATTACCCCCGGTCACGCTCCTCCTGAGCAGCGGCGCGGTGCGACCCAACACCGCGCCGCCTCCCTCCCGGGCCGCTATGATTGGAGGGTGCGCCCCCGCACACCTCCCAAGCGACCCGTAGGGGAGAGGGGGGTACCGGTGGAGGCGGAGTTCCGCCCGGCACCGACCCCCCTCGACGCCGGCCTGATGTTCGGCCGGCGCCGTGGCCCCGGTCTAGATGGTCAGACCGGGGCCCTCTCCGCCGGCCGGATCCCGGGGTAACTCCCCGGGGTCCGCCGGCACGCCTCCCGTAGGGGGGCAACCCGAGCCGGCCGCGTTCGGCGGTCGACCCCTGCGATGCCCCGGCGGTCTTCCGCCCGCCGGAGGAGCACCCCCCATTGGGCACTCGGGACCACCCACCCGGTGGCCCGAGTCCCTGCCATCCTCAGAGCACACCGCGCTCCCTGCGCAGTCCCGCGTGATGTGCCCCGCCCGGCCACACCGATAACAGAGCCCACTCCGGTCGATTGACGCGGAGCAGGCCGCCCGGATGTGGCCGAGCCTCCAACACTTGTGGCACTGGAGAGGGCGAGCTGCGAGCATTTCCACCCGCGCGCCCGCCTACCCCAGTGCCACCCTTCCTTCCTTGGCCACCATCACGGCAGACTCCAGTGGGAGACGGGCCCAAGCTGTCCCGACCCTCCCCCAGCCGCGCCGGATGGGGCCCACTCAGATCTCCGTTGGCCCGCAATTACCGCGGGCCGCAAGAGATCCCGTAATCTCCTCGGGGAGGACCGACTCGTCAATACCGACGAGCCGGACCTCCCCACACCTCCTGGGCCTCGTTACCGAGGCCCCGGGGAGCGCCGCCCTGACCTTATCGGCCAGGTCGTTGGCCCCCCAGTCTCTCCCCTTCCTGTCTGGGCCTGCCAGCCCCAGGAGGAGGCCGCCAATCGCGGTTCTCCTCACGAAAGCCGGACGGACCCCCACTCCCTGGAGGGGGACCTACCGCACCCTGCGGATAGCCTCCGCGTACGAGAGACCCCCTTCCACGCGCACCCCCACTACCGCTGTCATCGGCGGCACAGTCGGCACCCGGGGCACCACCAGGCGCCCCGAGCCCGGCGCCCCCCTTTCTCCCCATTTAGGGCCTCTTCCTCTTCTTCCGCCCGCCCCACCCGCCGCGACCCAGTCACGACCCCGCGAGGGGACCGCGGCGGGCACGGAGGACCCCTCCCCAGTCGGCGGCGCCCCGGCGGCCACCGCCGGCCGACGCCTCTGCGCGACGTCCCGCATCGGGGACGTCGCCCTGTCCCTCAGATCGGGCCGCGCCTCCGGAAACGGAGACACGGCTCGATCCACCATGCTCTTCCTCTGTGCGGCCAACTCCACCATCGAGTTCGCCGCCTCCTCCCTTTCCTTGGTCCACTGCTTCCTTTCCATATCCCACTCCTTCATGTCTAGCTCCCAGACTCCCTCTTTGCTTTCCCATATCCTCCTTTCAACATACCACTCGGTCCTCTCCTTTTCCCATTCCTTTTCTTTGCATACCCATGCCTTTTTTTCCGCCTCCCATTGCTTTCCTTTCCTTTCTCATTCCTCCAGCTCCTTCCACCTCTTATTTTCTCTGCCTTTTCTTTCGTTCCACCAATCTTCCCAATCCTTGACACATTCTTTCAGTGCCTCTGTTCTGAGTTTGAAAACTTTCGCTATTTCCTCAACGTACCTCCTTAGTTCGTCACTGTGCCCATTGATGGTCGCCTTTTCTACTTTACTAATCCTCTTACTTCTACTGTGGCTTCCTCAATAAGGTTGAAGCTTCCTATGGCAAAGCCAAGCCGGGCGAGGACAAATTCCCGGTTCTTGTTCCTATTCTTCGGGTCCGGCCAGCCCTTATTTCCTTCCTCTTCCTGCTCCTCATCCATCTCTTCCTCTCCGCTTTCTTCCTCTTCACTCCCACAGTCTTCCTCTTCACTTTCCTTTTCCCGTGTCACTCCCCCACATTCCTCACATGCCTGCGTCCCACTACCTTCCTCGTGCCTGTCCAGTTTCCTTCTCTTTCCCCCTTCCTCCATTTTGTCGTATCCCTTCCTCCCGGTCTCCCCCCTTCCCTCGGCGGTTGCATTTCCCTCCGACGCGCCCGCCGTTGACGCGCCGGTTTCGTGTGGCCCATAGTCCGTTGACGACACGGGAGTTTCTGGGACCACAGCCCCCCGCGCCGGCCCGACGTACCCGACCCGCCGGAAGTCGTTCCTTTTTTGGTGTCCATCATATGTTTTGATGGGGGGCATGACGGCGGCCCCCCAACCCGGGCGGCTTTTCGGGCCGCCCCCCAGGGCGGTTTGGCTCAACGGAGCCTCAGGAGCCCGCCCTGCCCCCGCTGTGGATCCCCTGTAAAATATTCACCGAGGATCTTACTACTCGCGGGCGCAGCTGCCCACCCGGGAGACCGGTTGCCGTGCTGGCATAAGAGACCCGACTGCCCCCGCGGTGAGGTCGGTTCACCCGCACCGGCTGCCCTAAGGACAGCCGGGCGCGCTCGCCTTCCTCTGAAACTCTCGGGCGCCGCTGCCCACCCGAGAGACCGGTGCCATACTGGCATAAGGGATACGCTCCCCTGCTGTAGGCGCCATTGGGCTTCCCTCCCTCTCTGAAGCGAGAAGGATGGAAGCCCTCCGGCTCCTAATACTCATGGGCGCAGCAACCCACCCATGAGGGCCTTTTAGTCGCCTTTTACGACACGCAGGCTATACGTTAGGGGTATTCTTTACGTCCGCCACCCACGCGGACAAGGACATCCGCCCTAGCCTGTCCCTCGGGACCGAGGATCTCGAGGACCAGCGCGCCTGTTGCGGCCCTTCTGGTCCTGAGATTCCCGATCCCTATCTCACCTAAGTTGATGTTGCCCCTCGCCCGTCGCATAACATCGGCATAGCTGCCCGTTGGGTAGCTTACCGTGACGGCGTCGGTGCGAGGAGCTTTCGGGAGGACGGGTTTACTCCTGCCTCCCTTTTCCCGTGTTGTTTTCTTTCCGCCCCCATTGGCCGCGGCACCCTTTCGGGGCCCCGGTTTTTGGGGGGCGGGTTGGGGGGCCTGTTTGTCCCCCCTCCATTCCGCTTCTCACTTCTCCCAACTACCCGGGCCCAAGTCTCAGACCCGGTGGCGGAAGAGGGAGCGTCGACTCTCCCAACCGATCGCACCTTTGCGGTCTGGCTCTGGGGAGGGGGCCTGTCTCCACCGCAAGTGCAGGCGCATCTGCAAGGGGCGGGCCTCCCACCCGCTTGGGGTAACGGGCCGCCCTCGCCACTCTTCTTTTTCTTCTTTTTCCTCCGTTTGCTCTCCCCCGCCATCTCAGACCGTTTGGCCCCGGCGAGGGTAGAGGTCGCGGAGGACTTCACTGCAGGGGGAGATTCGGGTCGCATTGCGCGGTTCCCTCCTCCCCCTGCCTTTTGGCTCACATTATGAGGCCGCGCAGGTCGCCCCCCGTGTGTAGTTCCGGGGATGACGGCCCCCATGGCCTCCATAAGGCGGGGAACTAGGGCCACTACGAGAGCCTCTAGTTCCCCGCCACTCAATCCCGCAACCACAGGGGGCGTATTGTCGGTCGAAGAGTGGATTAGTCCCCCCCCCCGCGGCCCCCTGAGGTCGCCCACCAACGGCTCGGCGGGCCGCGGGGGTCGCCCCCGCACCCGCCGTCACCACCACCACGTGGCCTCCTTCTAATCCTTTTTCTTCTTCTCGGGTAGGGGTCGAGCCGCCCCCCTTCCCCCGCGGCACCATCGCGCGCCCGGAGAGGGTGAACCCTTTCTTGGGGAAGAGTTCCCTCCAGGATATCCTTCGCCACCTCCTCCCGACATTGTTTCTCGATCCGCTCTTCATTGGGAGTCGGGAGGAGTGGCAGGGCAGACCCGACGCCTCCCTTCACCGTCACTTCCTCATCACTGAAAGAGGAAGACTGGTCGGGCCGGATCACCTTTCTTTTGGTTTTTTTCTTGTTAGGCTGGGAGGGGAGCAGGAATTCCCCCCCAGCGTCCTCCATCCTCTTCCTCTTTCGATCGGCGGACGAGTCCCGGGAATTGTGACCCGTCCGCCGATCCACCTCCGTATTTAGTGCTGCGGGCTCGTCGATCTCCATCAGTGAGATCGCCGTTGGCATGCTGGAGGGGCCGGATGCTCGGGCCCCATTCAGCTCACTGCTAAGGCGGTCGTCCTCGAGCCGAAGCAGAGCGCCCTCGACCCGTAGGCGCTCCATCTCGGCCGAGGCCGCCTCCTGCTCCATCCTCGCGGCCTCGCTCTGCTCAGAGCCACCGATTATCTCGATCCTCTGAACGAGAGCGAGGCTGCACGCGGCCAATGTGGCCGAGGCGCTCTAAAGGGCCCCCTTATAGGGTCCCTTCAAGTTGGAGGACCGCTCCGCGACCTTTTTTACCTCGTCGATGGCCCTAAGGGCCATCGACGAGACCTCAACTGTCTGCTTTGATCGCAGGCCGCAGAGGATCCTCCCCTCGTCCTCCTTGCATTGGAGGGTCCTTTTGGATTGCAGGCGTATTTCTGGGTCCCTGGCCTCTTTCGCGCCCGCAATCGCGTCGAGTTCTTCTTTTTCTCTCTTTCTGTGCGCGATCGCTGCCGCCGTGTGGTCCCCTGGTTGGGAGCGAACAACGCGCCGCCCTCGCCCATCCTTTTTGGCGAACCTTGGGCCAGATGCAGAGGAGACCGACCGCGCGCTGAAGTCGCCGTCGTCGCCGCTGCTCCCCGCGCCAAGGCTGCCATCTCTGTCGCTGCGCGGTCGCGTCGAGGCCGACGACGGCCTTGTGCGGCACCTCACACTCTCAGTGGGGTGTTTATCCGCCACAGACTCTTTAATGAGGCCACTGCTGGCCTCCTCCCTCCCGGCTGAGCTGGTGGTCGGCTCAGCATAGGGCATGTTTTGCCCATCAGAGAGGGAGGCATACGCCTCAATCTCCTCCTCCTCTCCTCCTACGACGCTCTTGTTTGTATTTAAATGTGTCATTATTCTTGGGTTGCCCACCCCTTGTCACCCGGAGGCTTACAGGGTGGGCCATAGAAATTGGAGGAATTATCAACCCCCCAGGCGGAGCCCCACGCCTGGGTTCGGGCTAGATACACCCGGGGTGCGCCAGGTGCCCCGGGGTGGACGGCTCGCGACCGACTAACCCGCCGGCCACTCATCCCATCGCCGCGGCTCCCAAACTTAGGATTGGGGGGGGTTTTTTTATAGAGGTCCCCGTCCTCGCAACCCAGGTGTTTAAGCCAAAGCCCTCGCTCCCCCAGAGGTTCGTCATAGACATGACATAACGGCCTCCGGGGGTTTACGATATGAACAGGTCCGACAATTGCCGGGCCTGCGCTGTAGGGGTCCTGGCAAATACCACGCAGACTCCTAATGCTCCCCGTGCGCAGCTGCCCACGCGGGGGGGCCCTCACGGCCGGCCACGTCGCGAATGCGATCGTGACCAGGAGGAGTCGCAGGGTTGCCAGGGTGCGGCACCTCCCCACTAAATGTGGGAAGGGCCAATGTACCGGTCCTTGCGACTCCACTTCCCGTCTCGCCGGCTTGGAGTTGACCTCCGGGTAGCTCCGACGGGATGGTCATCCCAGGGTGCGCGG